>NC_081435.1:69607963-69775733 GCF_949786415.1 Peromyscus eremicus | reverse complement strand
CTGATCCTCCTGCCTCAGCTTCTCAAGGAGTTGGGTTACAGGCACATGTCACCACGCCTTGCTTACATGTAGCTTCTTTATTAGGTTTCCTCTTGTTCTTTACAATGAATCATTTAAGCTATGAGAAATTTATCAATGGTGACTTTTTTATTTTTATTCAAATACTATTATATTTTACTCAAATAAAACTTTAAATGTATGTACTGATCTGACTTTTTTTCTTCTAGTACAGTAGTTCTGGACCTTCCTAACTCTGTGACCCTTTAATACAGTTCCTCATGTAGTAGCGGTCCCCAACCAGAAAATTATTTTCATTGCCACTTCGTAGCTGTAATTTTGCTACTGTTATGAATTGTAATGAAAATATCTGTGTTTTCGATGGTCTTAGGTGACCCCTGTGAAAAAGTCTTTTGACCCCTGAAAGGGTTGAGGCCCACAAGTTGAGAACCACTGATCTAGAAATTTTTTGTGCACGTCTTTGAACAATTCCTCTTCCTTGTGTGGGGATTCAGGAGCCCACATGTAGCTCTGCCGGATGACGGCCGTGCCCTTCTGTAAAGCCAGGCCTTCGCTCCTGTCCCATTTGCCAGTCTCTTCTTGCAGCGACACCTGCTTTTACAGTGTAACAGCTCCCTAATGCATCCTGCGATGGCCATTACCCTCCTTATTTTCGTCTTCAGGGCTTGTTTAGGAGTTCTAGCTTGTACATTTTTCATACGAATGCTAGGTTAGATTTACGTTGTTCTCTCTAAAAATGATGCTGGGATTTTGTTTACCATGCGTATTAAATTTGTAAGTGAACTCTGGAAACACAGTGACTTTATTATGTTGATTGGGCACCTGCCCAGCATCATAAGATGTTTTTCATTTATCTGTACTTTGTGTGTATGTGTACATATGTGTATGTGTATGTGTGTGTGTACATATGTGTGTGTATGTGTGTATGTATGTATGTGTGCGTGTATGTGCGTGTATGTATGTGTGTGTATATATGTGTGTGTATGTGTGTGTTTCTTGGTAGAGTTTTTAATAGGTTCTTTTTACAGAGAGTGCAGCACTATAGATTTTGTGGTTGCTCACAGCCTCTTACTGATATTTTATTATTTTTAGTTGTGTGTGTTTGTATGTATGCATAGGTGCATGTATGTATGCAGATGTACATGGGTGTATGTGTGTGTGTGTGCATATGTGTATCTGTCTCTATGTGTGTATGTGTAGACCAGATGAAACCTTGGGTGTCATTCCTCAGCTACTATTCATCTTTTTAGACAGAGCCTCTCACTAGCCTGGAATTCACCAAGTAGGCTGGGCTTCTGGGCAGTCACCCCAGAGAGCCTCCTCTCTCCATCTCCCCAGTGCTGGGATTACAAGTGTGTCTTATACTTTTGATTGTAAGCCTGATGGTACACGCCTTTAATCCCAGCACTCGGGAGGCAGAGCCAGGTGATTCTCTGTGAGTTCAAGACCAGCCTGGTCTACAAAGCTAGTTCCAGGAAAGGCACAAAACTTCACAGAGAAACCCTGTCTCGAAAAACCAGGAAAAAAAAAGTGTATCTTAGTTAGGGTTTCTATTGCTTTGAAAGATGCCATGACCATGACAACCCTTATAAAGGAAAGCATTTGATTGGGACTGACTTGTAGTTAGAGAGGTTTAGTCCATTATTGTCAAGACAGGAAGCATGGTGGCAAGCAGGCAGACACAGTGCTAGAGAGGAAGCTGAGAGTTCGACATCATGATCTGCAGGCAGTAGGAAGAGAGAGAGAGAGACGCTGGGCCTGGCTTGGGCATCTGAAACCTCAAAGTCCAACCCCAGTGACTCACTTCCTCCAACAAGGCCACACCTTCTAATGCCACTCCTTAAGCAGTCAAATATGAGTCTATGGGGGGCCATTCTTATGTGTTGTGTTTTTCCCTTTTATTTAAAATAGGTTCTTTTCTCATACAACATATCATGATTATAGTTTCCCCTTCTTCTACTCCTCCCAGTTCTTCCCCACTTTCCCCTCCCCTCCAGATCCACTCCATTTTTCCTATCACTAGAAAAAAACAGGATTCTAAGAGATATCAACTAACTCTACAAAATTATTTATATATATGTATATATATACACACACATATATAAACACACACATATATTTTATATATATATATATCAAAATGAAGCAAAAATATTGGTGAAATTATTAAAGCCACTCCACGTAGTTAAAGGAGATTTATTTAATGGCGTAACTTACAAATTAAGGGATAGGTAGGTCGTGGGGTCTGGGGAAGGTGTATCACAGTCCAGCGGTGTTCTCTGGAGCTCTGCTTGGTCCACCTGCACCGTTCAGGGTCTTGGAATTGAGAGAGCGCTCGCCCATTCAGATCTCGGGTCCCTAGGTGCCTCCCTTGGCCCCACCTTGTAGGCGTGACAGTTGCCGAAGTCTCAATGGGGGTTGGAACTTCCAGATCAAAGCTGGAATGGCTACCCACTACACAAAAACTGTCATATAGAAGTTGGACATGGCAACCCAACAGGAGGAAAAGAGTCCCAAGAGCAGGCACAAGAGTCAGAGACTCACTTGTTCTCATGCTCAGGAGTCCCCCAAAGTACTAGGCTAATAGCTATAGTATATATGCAGAGACCTAGTGTAGACCCATGTAGGCCCTGTGCTTGCTGCTTCAGTCCCTGAGAGATCATATGTGCCTTGCTTAGTTGATTCAGAGGGCCTTGTTCTCCTGGTGTTCTCCATCCCCTCTGTTCTTACACTCTGGTTCTTACACTCCTGCCTCCTCTTCCTCAGGAATCCTGAGCTCTAAGGGGAGGGGTTTGATGGAGACATTACATTTTGACTTTCTTCACTTAATGTCTGGCTGTTGGTTTCTGCATCTGTTACCAGATGCTGTTGGAGGAAGCCTCTCTATGATGCCTGGATAAGGCACTGATCTATAAGTACACTAAAATATCATTAGGAGCAATTTTATTGATACTTTTTTTAGACCAGTAGTGTTTGATTTTACCCTTGTTCTCTAGGCTATCTCGTCTCTGGTTCTTAGTTACCCAAGTAGTGTCAGGTATGGGTTTGTTCTCATGGAGTGGGCCTGAAGTCAAATTGGACATTGCTTGGCTACTTCCACAAATTCTGTGCCACCACTGCCCTAGCATATTCTTCAGGCAGGACAGATTGTAGGTCAATGGTTTTGTGGCTGGGTTGGTGTCCATGTTTCTCTTTCCATAGCCTGCAGAGAACCTTCCAGTACCAAAGAGATTAGAGCATAGGAGCAAAGGCTCTATGAGGCACTAGTTTGACTTCTATGTGTTCAATGAGTTCTGTGGGTGTTGGTGTTGTCCTTGGCAATGGGGCCCCACTGTCAGTTTGCAGAGAACAAGCCTTTGTCTTAGCAACAGCCAA
Source organism: Peromyscus eremicus (assembly GCF_949786415.1). NCBI lineage: Eukaryota > Metazoa > Chordata > Mammalia > Rodentia > Cricetidae > Peromyscus > Peromyscus eremicus. The sequence continues at coordinate 69,772,340 of NC_081435.1, read as the reverse complement.
AACTGTTTGGGAATTTCTGTGGGACCCTGTTGGCTAACAACTGAATTGAATGCAACTCAGTTTATTTAATGGAAACCTTGCCTACTGACAAGAGATGGCCAGTTGAGTCTCTGTATCCTCCATTACTAGGAATCCTCATTAGGATCACCTTCATACATTCCAAGAAGTTTCCATTGCACTGGGTTTCCACACTACTCCCTAACCCCACCCCCCCCAATTCCAGCTGTCTCTCCCTGTACTCTCACCCTCCATTTCATCTTCCCCAATGCCTGATCTCTTAACTCCAGTTCCTACTTGCTCCCATTCTGCCCATAAAATCTATTCTATTTCCCCCTTCCAGTAAGATCCATACATCCCTCCTATACTCCTCCTCTTTACACAACCTCTCTGGGTCTACAAATTATAGCTAATATCAACATATAAGCAGCCAATATATACTTACAAGCAAATACATACCATATTTATCTTTCTGAGTCTGAGTTACCTCACTCAGGATGACTATTTTCTAGTTCCATCTATTTGCCTGCAAATTTCATGATGTCACTTTTTTAAACAGCGGAGTAATACTCCATTGTGTAAATGTACCACATTTTATTTATCCATTCTTCAGTTGAGGGACATTTAAGTTGTTTCCTGTTTCTGGCTATTATTCATAAAGCTGCAATGAACATGTTTGGGTAAGTGTCTTTTTGGTAAGATGGAGCCTCCTTTGGTATAGTTGGATCTTGACGTAGATCAATACCCAACTTTCTGAGGAATTGCCATATTGATTTCCATAATGGCTGTACAAATTTTCACTCCCACCAACAGTGGAGGAGTGTTCCCCTTGCTCCATATCCTTGCCAGCATGAGCTGTCATTTGGGTTATTGATCTTAGCCACTCTGACAGGTATAAGATGGAATCTCAAAGTAGCCTTGATTTGCATTTCCCTGATGGCTAAAGATGTTGAACATTTCTTAAAGTGTTCCTTAGCCATTTGAGTTTCCTCTATTGAGAATTCTCCGTTTAGATCTGCATCCCATTTTTAAATTGTTTTTTTTTTTTTTATATCTAGTTTATTGAGTTCTTCATGTAGTTTGGATATCAGTCCTCTATTGGATGTGACATTGGTAAAAATCTTTTTACATTCTGAAGGCTGTGACTTTGTCCTATTGGCAGTGTCCCTTGCCTTACAGAAGCTTTTCAGTTTCATGAGGGTGAAAACCAGCTAGCTCAGAGGGGCAGCAAAAGCAGCTGACTGACCTTCCTCCTCCACCATCATCTCAGAAAGAGGGCTCTTGCCTATGCTGTCTGAAATAAAAAGAATTCCTCCCTTCTACTTCCTGTGCCTCTGTCTCTCTGACCTCCTGACTTCCCCTCACTCTCTATGGTTACTTCCAGTCACCTGGTCACTTGCTCCACCTCTTGCCCTGTGGTTGATTTTATTTAAATAATGCAATCTCTGGCTTCACAGTGTGATCAAACATCCTGCAACATTCTAGAAAGTCATTAATAGCTTTCTTTATTTCTGTCTTAACCCATTTTTCTTTTCTTTCTTTCTTTCTTTCTTCTTTTTTTTTTTTTTTTTTTTTTTTGGTTTTTCGAGACAGGGTTTCTTTGTGTAGCTTTGGTGCCTTTCCTGGAACTCACTCTGTAGACCAGGCTGGCCTCAAACTCACAGAGATCTGCCTGGCTCTGCCTCCCGAGTGCTGGGATTAAAGGTGTGTGCCACTACCGCCCAGCTTAACCTATTTTTCATTCAGTAGAGAGTTGTTCAGTTTCCATGAGCTTATGAGCTTTCTCTTTTTTCTCTTGTTGTTGATATCCAGCTTCCTTCCCAAGCACAGTGCTTCATGGGAACTTCCTGTATGATCCAGAACCTTGAGACAGAATGTGCCCTAAAGAGTTGTGGCTTAATAAATCAAGGTGGGCTGTCTCACCCAACTGTCAGTTTACGGAGGTGAGAGAGCAAATGCTATGGTTGTGAATTATGCTGACACACAGGCAGCTGTTTGTACTGTACCCATTGGCTCTTCGATACTGTTGAAGCTAATTTCTATCTCCTAATCTTTTTAAATTTATTTAAATTGTTAGTTCTTCGATTATTCCATACTATATATATATATTTTTGTTTTTCGAGACAGGGTTTCTCTGTCTAGCTTTGCGCCTTTCCTGGAACTCACTTGGTAGCCCAGGCTAGCCTCGAACTCACAGAGATCCGCCTGGCTCTGCCTCCCGAGTGCTGGGATTCCATACAATATATTTTGATCCTATTTATTCCCTCCTCTCCTCTGAGTTCTACCCACCTTCCTAACCATCCAACTTTGTGTCTTGGTTTTTTTTTTTTTTTGAGACAGGGTTTCTCTGTGTAGTTTTGGTGCCTGTCCTGGATCTTGCTGTGTAGACTAGGCTGGCTTTGAACTCAAATGCTGGGATTAAAGGCGTGTGCCACCACTGCCTGGCATCTGTTTTTTTTTAAAGACCCAAGTTCCATTTGCACTGCCCATAAGTCCTTACATGTGTGGCCTTTCACTGGAGTGTTGTCTGCTTGTCAGGATCACACCCTCAAAGGAAACTGACTCCTTCATCTCCCAGCAGCTATTCATTGCCAGTAGCTTCTCAGCTCATGGTGAGACTTCTTGCCCACCTCCCCTTTCCACGCCAGAGTTTTGTCTGTCTGGCATGAGCTTGCACAGGTCTTGTGCATGCTGTCACAGCGGCCATGAGTTCACACGCGCAACTGCCCTGCCGTGTTTGGAAAACAGGATCCTTGTAGCCACCCACCACCTCTTGCAGCCCCGCCCCCAGGAAGTCCCAGACGTTGGAGACTGTGGGATGAGGGGATGAGGGTGGTGATGGAAGAGACAGGATAGTTCTGGACATTTGGGAATGTGGGACTTGTGGATGGCTGTGGTCTGGGGAGAGATACATGTACTAATGCCCATGTTCTGTCTACATAGGAAAGCATGCAACCAGAATGCTCCCCAAGGCTCATACATGCTTCTAATAGGAAGGGCATTCTTTCTGGAACACGCCTGTTCAGCTGTGGATGCTCACTGTAAGCCCTCCCTAAGAAGCCTGAAGATTTAGCTGACATTTTCTCATCTTCCATTTAAGCCATCTGCGAAGTTCTTTGTCTCTGAGCATCATAATCAGATGCTCGAACACCATCTCTTCGTCTCTTCCCCTGACAGTTGCTTTCTGTGAAACCATGACAACAGCCTGGGTCATGGTACTTTTTACAAGGCCACAGCCAAGTGCTTATGCTCTTGATTGCTGAAGTGCTTCCTCTCACCGAGGTCTCTGCAGCTCTTATTTATAGTGTAGATTGGCGAGGAAATTGATACTAACTCTATGGAGCCTGTCATTTATTAGCCTATTCATTTTAACTAACATGTTGTAATTTCAAAACAGTCCTTACTCGCTGTGGACTGAAAGAAGCCACAAGTCTATATGCTTCAGCTGGCAGTACCCAGCAGTCACCGCCAGTTCCTTCCGTCATTCTCAGCCTTGGCCTGGTTTTGTTTGTTTGTTTGTTTGTTTTGGGACAGGGTCTCTCACTTGCTGGGAAGTTACCAAGTAGATTAGGTTAGCTGGATAAAGGACCACCACAGGGATCTGCCTACCTCTGCTTCCCTGGCACTGGGTTATACCACATGCCATTATGCTTGACTTTTTATATGTATCCTGGAGGTTGAACCCAGGTCCTCAGGCCAGTTTTTCCAATGGAGCTATCCTGAGCCTCAAATAGCAATTTTAAAAACAATCAAACATTCTAACCGAATACAATTCAAAAATACTGATTGGCTATGTGCTGAGATGTGATGGCAGGAAAATATTAAAAGTCTTTCTCTGTATTTGTAACACTAAGTTTTTGTAAGAGCAGAAAGGTCTATGTGATGCTAAGAACCATGGAGATTCATGATCAACAACAGTCTTGCGTTGGAGTGGGAGGATTCCAGACAGGGTTCTTTGGCATTGCTTGTTGTGAGCATGTGCTCAGGGCAAAGAGCTCATGCTGCATGTTCAGAGGCCACAGAAAAGTCCCAGGATGCATCATGGATGAGCCCTCATAGAAACACCATGGGCTCATTTCTCCTCAGACTTTTAATTAGCTTTGGATATTGTGCAAACAGAAACCTTTTACTACTACTCTATTTTTCTTGACCCCTATGTTCAGTTATGACTCCGTATGGGCTTGTGACCCACAGTGTAAGAACCTGAGTCCTAGGACATCCTTCCAAAGACCAGAGAACATGGCTACCAACATCACCTAAAAGTGCTCTACCTCTGAGCTGTGCCACCAGCCTGAAGTATACATTTAATAATTGCATTTATTGCTCCTTTATTTTCTATCTTAAAGTGTACACATCTGGGTAATCTTGAATGATGTGCAATATTTCCTTAGCCATACCTTGTATCACAATGTAAGAAGAAAGTGCTAAGAGCAAGCAGAATGTTGTTGCTCATGGGCCTCCCCTCATGCAGGCTAGCCAGGCATGGTACTTGCTCTGTCATGGTTCACCTTTCCAGTTTCCCTGGAGCCTTCACGTGAAGCCAAGGTGCAGAGCCATGTGTCATGGACCACAGCTCCAAATGAGTATTGGAGGAGAGGAGAGGAGTTAATAAGTGGATGACCCCAAATCTCATTACTGTCAGGCCAGGAGAATATTACAAATTACAAACAAAATTCACAAATGACATTTCAAAGATATCTTCTTAACCCAATTTAAGTGCATGCCATTGTGATTAGCTACATACGCCCATGAATAAAGATCTAATTACCGTAGCTAGACAAATTAAATGTTTCTGGAGGCAGCAATCTTTTCTTCCTTCCTTCCTGGGACATACAAGAAGGTTGGTCCTGTAGGAAGTAGGGGCTGACACAGCCATCAAGCGGAAGGGCCTGACCAACCTTTCTGTCCTTGTCGTTTCTGATCAACCCTGTCTTGATTCATTGACTGGTCACCTCTGAAACAGCAAGGAAAAAGATTAGTGTCAGGGCTCAAACGATTCCCTTTCGGGAAGTGTTGTAATCACATTGTCTTTCCTGTGTTCTAACTATGATGTCATCACATGGCAGGAAAAGACTTAAGAGATCTGAACGGTTCTGCTGAGGTACATACTAGAAATCATCACACATTTCCAAGGTGTAGCTGGGTAATTAATACGTTTATTTAAAAATTTAAACAGTAACCAGGTTGGCTGCATCTTTGAAGTATCAGAACTCAAATAGCAGTCTGTTGCAAAGATTCAAATCTGCAGTTCTAGCCATCAGGGGGCTGAGGCAGGAGGATCATGAGTGTGAGGCTAGTTTGAGTACCATGGTGAAACTCTCCCACAGGAAAGCCCGCCTCCTCAAGCTTTAAGAAGATCAGCTGGGGCTGGTGAGATGATTCAGTAGTAAATATGCTTGCTGCTGAGCATGATGGCCTGAGTTTAATCCCTGGATGTGCATGGTGGGAGGAAAGACCCAGTTCTCTCAAGTTGTCCTCTGGCCACACTTGTGCCATGGCCTGAGGACCCCCCTCCCCCAACTCCTCAATGCATGCACACAAAATACAGATACATAGAAGCAGGCTGATCTCTGTGAGTTTTAGGCCAGCAGGGTTACATAAGGAGATGCCTTTCAAAACAAATAAATGCTCACAAATACATCCAATGTGATAAAATTTGAAGAGCTGTATAGAAACATGTCAGGAGTTCCCTCCCCGACCCCCAATCCACTTTGAACTCAGTCCTGTGGTCTGTGTTTCTTTCCCTTGGGGTGTGTTGTCACCCATCCTTTATCCAAGCCTGCTGCCTTTTGTAGTGGTTGATGTTGTGTGTGAACTTGACACAAGCTAGAGTCATCAGAGGAAGGAGCCTCAGCTGAGGAAATGCCTCCATGAGATCCAGCTATAGGGCATTTTCTCAATTAGTGATCAATGGTGGAGGGCCCAGCTCATTGTCAGTGGTGCCATCCCTGGTCTGGTTGTTCTGGGTTCTATAAGAAAGCAGGCTGAGCAAGTGAGGGGAAGCAAGCCAGTAAGCAGCTCCCCTCCATGACTTCTGCATCAGCTCCTGTCTCCAGGATCCTGCCCTGCTTGAGTTCCTGTCCTGACTTCCTTCAGTGATGAATAGCAAGGCGGAAGTAGATGCTGAAGTGTAAGTCAAATAAACCCTTCCTCCTGAACTTGCTTTTTGGTCATGGTGTTTCATCACAGCAACAGAAACCCTGACTAAGATGCCTTTCTTGTCCCAGTCCTCAGCATTTGTTTTATTTTAATAAAACAATAAATAAATAGATAAGTAAACAAAATAAAATAAAACAATCTTGGGACAACCATGAGGAGCAACCATGAGAAAGGCATACAGGCCAAAGCAGTAGTTTAAAGACTTTATTATCTAAAAAGTATGTACATGTTTACAAGTCAGTGTGGGTATGTGCATGTGAGTGCAGTGTGAGAGTCAGTCAGTGTGGTCATGTGCACGTGAGTGCAGTGTGAGAGTAAGTATGGTCATGTGCACATGAGTGCAGTGTGAGAGTCAGTCAGTGTGGTCATGTGCACGTGAGTGCAGTGTGAGAGTCAGTCAGTGTGGTCATGTGCACGTGAGTGCAGTGTGAGAGTAAGTATGGTCATGTGCACATGAGTGCAGTGTGAGAGTCAGTCAGTGTGGTCATGTGCACGTGAGTGCAGTGTGAGAGTCAGTCAGTGTGGTCATGTGCACGTGAGTGCAGTGTGAGAGTCAGTCAGTGTGGTCATGTGCACGTGAGTGCAGTGTGAGAGTCAGTCAGTGTGGTCATGTGCACGTGAGTGCAGTGTGAGAGTCAGTCAGTGTGGTCATGTGCACGTGAGTGCAGGTGCCCATAAAGGCTGGAGGTGTTGGATCCTCCTGGAGCTGGAGTTAACAGGTGGTGATGAGTCATCTGACATGGGTTCAAGAAGCAAAACTGGTCTTCCATACGAACAACCAGTGCTCTTGGCCACTGAGCCATCTTGACAGCCATGATGAGTTTTAACTGTCAATTAGACACAGTGTAGACTCACCCGGGAAGGCTTCTCAGTGAGGGATTGTTTAGATGAGGTTGGCCTGTGGACACATCTGTGAGGGGATTGTTTTGATTACGTTGGTAGATGTAGGGTGAATCAGGCCATTGTGGGCAGCACCATTCCCTGGGTCTGGGTCATGGATTGTATAAGACTGGAGGAACTGAGTTGATTAGTAGGCACACACACCCTCACATGCTTTCTGCTCTTGATTGTGGATATGATGATTTAATTGCATCAAGCTCAGATAGCCTCAACTTCCCTGCTATGATGGGCTGTAATCTGGAGTTGTAAGATAAAAAAACCCCACTCCCCTACAGCTGACAGTCCAGAGAAGATATTTAGGGGATTTATGTGGTGATATATTGTGTACCCTAATAAAGCTTGTCTGAGGATCAGAGGACAGAGCCAATCACTAGATTAGACATAGAGGCCAGGCAGTGGTGGCATACACCTTAATCCTAGCACTCAGGAGGCAGAGATCCGTTTGGATCTCTGTGAGTTCAAGGCCATCCTGGACTACATGACATTGATTCAGTTTAGGAGAGAAACAGAAACAGGCAGTATTGGCACACACCTTTAATCTCAGCACTTGAGATCTCATGCCTTTGCTTGGAAGGCACACATGCTTTTAATCCCAGGCAGGGCCGAGAAAGGTATATAAGGTGTGAGGAGACAGGAACTAAAGGCTCTTTTTGGCTGAGGCCTTTTGGGTGGGACTCAGAGGCTTTCATGATCAGCTGAGGAGTTGGCAAAGTGAGGTTGGCTGTGGCTTGCTCTGCTTCTCTTATGCTCAGGCAAGCTTTATTGGGGTATATAACACATCACCACGGATTTATGCTCTCTTTAGGGACTTTTGTCTTCATCTAGGACAAGATGGTTAGAGGGTTCAATGTGAAAGAAGGTTTGATGTTTTTAGGATGATCCTGTTGCCTGTGTTCCTGGCATAGCAAGGAAGATAAATCAGAAACAAGAAAAGAACTTGAGGGTATGTTTAGAAATAATGAAGTTGCTTAAAATGATTTTCACAACATAGTTTTTCCACCCCCCAATTAAAAACGTTATCCATCAACTGTAGACCATTTGTAATTTCAGTCTAGGGAGCTGAGAGCTTGGATCCTCACTCTGTGAAATGGTGGCTGCTGAGATCTGCCTGGGGCTGGGCATCCTGTGTTACTGTGATTCTTTGCAGATGTGGCCGGTGGCAGAGTTTCTTGGTTTTAGATTGTCGGCAAAGACTGAAGAGACGTGCCTTAATCGGCCAGAGGGAGAAACAGCTTCAGATTACTTGCAGGCTCACCCTAGAGCAGGCTGAAGGTCTCCTTCGAGGGTAGTTTTGCTCAGCACCTGTGAAGCATCGACTGCTCGAATTGGAAGGCATGCTGCAGGCAGGGCAGGTGGGCGGGCACTCTTCCTGTCTCAGCCTAACCCCAGCAACCAGCTCAGTGATGTGAAGGGGCTGGAGTGGAGTTGAGGACTGGTGTGTTTGATGCTCTGAAGGTCAAGGGGAAGGCACTTGAAAATAAAAAAAAATAATAATTACACTAGAACTCTTGACTTTGGTCCCAGAATAACAACATGAATTTTGTCTTAAACATTAGAGCTGGTGGACCTCAGAGTCCTACAGGGAACTCCTATACTTAACACCTCAGTGTGTGTTGGAATATGTTAGATGTTCACTTAGGTCCTAGTTTATCTTGGAACTAACTTTATTATCCGAGGGCTTGCCTCTTTCTTAAGGATTTTGTGGTGGTATCTGTTAGACTTAACAAACTCAGTTCCCTATGTAAGCTTGGCCGGACCATCAAACAGAAAGGGATGAACAAGGAATAAACCCTCCAGAGATTCAGAAACTAATTAGACCATTTGGGTGTGGTCCTGGAACCAGCAGCATCCTATCGTTGCAAGCAGCAGAATCATGAGGGCTGAGTCTGCTTACTGGATCCTCACAGCCTGGGGCTAGCACTGGGCATGTCACAGACCTGCTAACTCATCCTTGAGGTCCAGATATGTGCTGTTCTTGTGGATGCCCCCTGGCTGGCAAGTATTGACCTGCTAGATGTTGTTCCCAACTAAGTTCTTCGGGCTGCAGTGATGAAGGGAGAGCTGACCCAACACTGAGTGTGCTTCCTCCTCGTCTGTCTTCATAAGAGTGGGGCTGCTGGGGTACTGCAAGCCCATCACAGACAGGAACTGGCCATGCATTGCTCTGATGGAAGCTGGTGATTGGCAATGGCCTGGGAAGAGCTGCATGTGGTGCGTGACAAGCTAGCAGATTGGATGGTTATGAGTATGACTAGATGGCCCCACGGTCAGGTGGTGGCTCCTGGTTTTTCTGTTTCTGCTAGTAGGGGTGTCCAATCTTTTGATATTTCAAAATAACATATCTACAAATGTTGGGCTACATTCATAGCTGTTCTGGGATGCATATGGCCCATTATCTGTAGGTCTGAGGTATCTGCAAGTGAGACTAGGAAGAATAAAGAGGAAGAATTAAAAGCTACGAATGCACAATTGAAAATGTGGGAAAACAGTTCCAACGGAGGGCAGAAAGTCCTGGTGTAGCTCAGGCAGTGGCCTCATCTCTGAATGTGTGGGGAACAGGAGCTGTGGCTGCAGCCAGATGGCTCTTGGGCCAGTTTAGCACGAAAGCCAGTGACACAATCCTTATGCTCATACAAGGGTGCCAGAGCATGCAGTGGAGTTGGGCAAGGGAGAGGTGCACTTTCCTCACTCAAGGCGTTCAATTGGAAGGGTGCCTAAGTATACTTTCCTAAATAACCCCTGTTGAGGGCTAGCTCTAAGGAGTAGCTTCCTCCCACTGACTCTAACTCCCAGACTGACACCCCCAAACCAGTATTTCTTCTAGATACACAGCCATGGGTTCCAAGTGGAAGGGCAGCCAAAGGAGCAGGTGACTGGCCACCCCAGGGAATCCTGTCCTCAGCTGTACTGAGAGGATCAAAGCACATGCATGGATGTAGATACTGCAAGGTTTGTTCAGAAAGAAGTGATGATGCCTGATGCCCATGGGACTTGGGGTGCAGCATCCTGGCTCCAAAATGTATTCTCCTTGTCCAGTGGCCACCCCATCCTATGTTCAGGAGAGGCAGAGCTAGCTGGTGAGGGTGAAAGGGACAGCTCTCCCTGAACATTGCAGACATGCTCCTCTCGACTCATCCCCAAACTTAGCTGAATCATAGCTCTTTGGAGTACCAAGGCTTGAAAACCAGGGGGCATATGTGGCTGATACTGGCTAGGGACACTACTTTGGGAGCCATGGCTAAGAGAGGGACAGTCTGAGGGGTCGTGGATGTGAGGTTGGCCAAAACTTCATGTGGAAGATGCTCCGCTACCCCTTTTCTTATTCCTGGATCCCCGAAGAGTGAGGCCACCAGCTTCCAGGAAACAGTGCCAGCAATCCTCACAGGTTGAAGAGGACAGAGAGCTTCCAAGGACGCAAGGAAGACACAGGGTCACGTGGTGGCCAACGGCAGTATCATCACACACAGATGCAGGAGTTGCTACTGTGCCCTGGGACCTAACAGTGGCCAATAGTGACTCCAGAAATGCAAATCACAAAACACTAAGATGCACAGCTAGGAACTTCTGGCATGTGCTGGGTGGAAGGTGACACAATACTGTGGGGTTGGTTGTGATAAAGAGGACCTGAGGGTATGGAGTGGCCTCCCTGGGTCATGACAGGTCCATGCGACTATTGTTTGGGCAGTTGGCTTTAGACATCACGAAAGTCTCCTTTTCAAAATGTTCATAACTCGATGAGAAATATTTTACTGAAGTAACTGACTGCTGTCCAGTTTATTTAATATTTTCTCATTTTTCCCTGGTGTCTCGAAAGCAAACTGAGAGGGTTTTTAAAAATTCGACACTAAGGTGACATGCAAGAGTCAGAGATGCTCTACTGTTGTGTTTGTTCTCAAACTGTTCTGCCTCAGGAGACGACAGTGTGCACTAGCCGACTCACTCTCATGCAGAAGCCAGAGAAGACCTCCAGAGAGCTCTGTGGGAAGAATTGATGGAGGCGGTATAGAACTGTGACCTGAGGAAGGCAATGGCTGCTTGTGAGTGTGTGTGCGTGTGTGTGTGTGTGTGTGTGTGTGTGTGTGCGCATGTGTGTGTGTGCACGTGCATGTGTGTATGCATGTGTGTGCGTGTGCACGTGTGTGTGTGCATGTGAGGGTGTGTGCGTGCACGTGTGTGCGCATGCGCGTGTGTGTATGTTGTGTGTGTGTGCTCGCACCCGTGCGCGTGCGCATGTGAGTGTGTGCTCACTCACAGTGTTGGGACACTGAAGCTGCCTTCTACTCTCCATGAGACTGTAGGGGGGCTCACCTGCTTAACAGCCCCTCAGAGTTGCCAAGTGCTCTGGTGAGTTCTGTATTCTTTAAATTACTGAGTGGTAAAAGCTTTTCTTAGTTTTTATTTAAATATTATATATAGTCTGTCTACTCAAAACCCAAACAACATATGAGTATGAAAGAGCCCTCCTCCTCCTGACTCCCCTCTATGGTTTCAACTGGGCTCTACATTTTTCTCTACTCTGGAAAACATGCCACATATGTGTAAATATCTGTGTTCACATACAGAATGTGAGCAGGTCACATGGTATTCCCTAGCTTGATTCTCTTCCACTCTTGAATGTGTCCCTTGCTACTTCTCCCAGCTGGCTCAGACCTAGTGACAAGCCCCTTGCTGTTTTTCAGGGCTCTCCACCACACAGAAGGGGTAGAAGCTCCTAGACTAGAAATCACAGCTAATTTCTTATTCTCATAAAACATGGAGGCAGCATCTTTCACGTGGCTCCACTGGAATGTATTTATTTCTACAGAACCCACCCCAAAGCAGGCCTTCCACTTGTAACTGCACCCACCCCTGGGCTACTCAGGTGGTCTGTGCCAGAAGTTTCCAACACCCTTTTTATTTTCCCAATGTGTCCCTTCAGATGAAGTTGGCAGCCCTTTGTCCATCCCTCCCAGTCTCTTCCAAATGTGATGCTTGAGCTTGGGGGTACGATATCACTGCCCTCTATTCACTGTTCTCACTGTGCCCTCTTCTCTGTGTGGCTTCACGGTGGACTGATTCATTTCCAACATCAATCTTATATTGTCCCCTGAACTCTTTCATTTGTTACATTTTTTAAACGTTTCCTCTACATGTTTAAATCATCATCCAAAATAAGTTTGTTCTCCTGTCCATTGTTTTCACTTTATACTTCTGCTCAACCCCACGTATTCCGTTAACACAGAGATACTGCTTTCCTGACTCTTTTCTGTCCAGATGCTTGCCAGCCCTTGCTCAGCAGAAGTATTGGGGGAAGAACCTAAAGAAATTTATGCTGGAGAGGAAGTGGTGAGCTCCTCAAGTGATTGACAGACACTGCCAGTGCCCAGCAGGGCACCGCTGTGTGTGGTCCACCCCCTTTCTCTTCTTACCCAAGGCTTTTGCTTTCTCATCCCAAGGGAGCACACACTGGCCAAGTGTGATTTCCAACAGCATTAACATTTTAAAGACAATGGCTAGAAATTAGTCAATTGTATTCACTCACTCTTTTCAAAAGCATGTTTAATTTTTCACCTTAAAATTCCCATGGCCTTTTATTTGTTAATTAGCCATTCACACAATCTATGGTGATTAATTTGGATCATTAATTTATTGGATTGCAAAACACCTGGGGTACTAATGTGGTGCAGCTGTGCACATGTCTATGAAGGATTTTCCAGAGAGAAGGGACGTCCTGCTCTGAAAGTGAGTGGCTTCATGGACTGGTTGCACAGACTGAGTAAAAAGGGAAAAAAATCCACCTGATTCCTGAGTTCCCTGTTGTCATTTTCTGGTCAGTGCCGAGGACCAGCTGGCTCCCACTGTGACGCCTTCCCCTCCCGGATGGACAGGGTTATTCGGAACGACGAGTCACGTGAGCCTCTCCTCCCTTCAGTTTGCTTGTTTATTCATTTATTTGTTATTTATTTATTTTTAATTTCAAGTAACATTTCCAGCAATAAGTAACCAATAAACTTTTTGCTTCCCATTTTTTTCCAGCACAATATTAAGAATTTCAGATTCTGAAAAAGCAAAGACACCTTCTATCTTACAAAGCTATGGTTGAAAACTCTCAACCTAAGTACACTAATTTGCAGATTTCACCACAACAAACAGACTTTCGCTAGATATCCTTAATGGTCCGTCTTTGTGCACACCGTTGACATTCCTCTTAGGATTAACTGCTGGGACTGTGATGACATCAGATAGGACTAATCATGAGGCCTTGGGGATGTTTGGAATTTTGACTTGCAGAAATACTAATTCATTTTTTCCTCTCCCACTGGTTTATGGGCTTCTACATCCTTATTTTCTTGACAAATGCAGCTCTTTTCTGCTTGGCTGGTCTGTTAAGGGACAATGCGTTAGGCTATTTTTCTTTGTGAGCAGTGTGCTGTGATAACGGTTGTGGGAAGTGTCTTTGTTTCCTTCCCAATATCTATGGGAGCATCTTCAGTGGGGTCTGCTCTCACTCTATGGTGTTGTTTCTTGGTCTTAGATATAAGTTTTAAAAAACACATTAAGGAAAATAATTGGGAGTTACATCAGAAATCAGAAGTGGGAACTTCTGGCCAGATTATTTTGTTACAATCATAAGTGGGAATTTATTCTTAATATATATTTTAATATTACCCATTATATCATCTTTATTGACATAACAAATTAGATTCAGCAATTTCTTTTCCTTAAACTGTTATTGGATTATTATGATCAGCCCAAGTTATTATAGTTGCCACTATGTGCTTGTCAAAATTGTTGAGTGAACCATTATTTTATGCAATGCTGGGTTTATTTCCTGGTTATGTCTGTCCAGCGGGGAGAACTGTTCACTTCAACTCTGCTTCCGTTGGGCTGTGGCAGCCGGATCAACGCTATAATTTAGAGGCAGCTGTTGCTGTGAAGTGAAGAGGGAATGGATAAAACAAGTATAGTGGACTTGATCCAGGTTTAGGAGATGGAGACAGCCAAGAGGCGCAGGAATCACACCCATCTGATGACTGCCGGAGGGGATGTGGGAAGTGAATAGGCTCCTCACTGCTAGGGTCAGGGCAGCGTTATAAGCACCAGATGTGTTTCTTCCCTTAAGAATGTTTCCCACCACAGTCTTGAAATTCTGTCAAATTAATGCATTCCTGTGAGTTCCTGCTTGTCTTTTCCTTGAAGGAGAACTATGAGTCTCCAGTGTCTCGTGGAATGTACCAATATCCTTGGTGCACTGTGGGCTACACAGTATCTTTTATAGGAGGAATAACCCTCACAGCTAGCTTTGGAGGAAAGGAAACAAATTGCCAGTTCCCAGGTTTGGAGTCTTGATTGCAGCCTTCCCTCTGACTGATAAACCCCTATCAACAAGTGCTAACTAACCCTGGTGGCCCACCTTGGGGCAGTCCTGGTGTTTTCTTGATGGAAGGCCTTAGAAACTTTATTCTAGGAATGGAGTGGCTTCCTTCAGTCTGAGCATGTACGCTCTTCTTGGCAGGCACTTGTGTGCCCTTCCTGTTTCTTTGGAAATTTCACTGGTCTTCTCTTTTGAGGGCTACTTTTAGTCAGATATAGAACGATGTGGCTCTGGCCATGTGACAGCTTTTATCTCTGTTGCTCTTGCACGTCACCAATGCATCGCCTGACTTTTGATGACCTCTTTACACTGGACTGATTATTGTAAACTGACACTGTGTAGGGGTGTTGGTTTCTTACATTGGATACATAGTTGTTTTCTTTTTACCCACTGGAGGTCCTCAGTGTCTGTGGATGCTCTGATACCTGACCTCTGACTCCACAGGCATCAAGGTCTGCCTTTGAGCAGATCTCATGACCATCCGCAGTGGGCCACCTCTTTCTGGTCCACTTTATTTTTCAGGTATTCGTTGTTACCTGTGAGTGCCCATGAGAGATGGAGTTTAATAGGTGCAAGTGATGTGCAGGGCACAGGTGTTGTTTGCAGCGTGCTATTCAGCTCTTAGGCAATGGGGAACGTCACCCCGACTTCTAGTTCGTTCTGCCCACTTTCCATGAGGAAGTGCTGGGATTTGTGAAGACAGCCAACTCCATTTCCTTGTTTCCTCCCCTAGCTGCTTCCATGTTTTGAGGTGATTTAATGAAGTATTTGTGATCACCTTTGTCCATTTTCCTTCCTTTGAGGTTTGGGTACTTTTTGGACTGCCAATTTTCCTTCTTGTTTTGATATTTGCAACAATTTGGGAGAGAAACATGTCTTCTTTACCACCAAGAGTACTAGCCCTTTACTAAAAGCAGCATCAAATGTCAGAATTAATCAGGCTTATTCATCTCAGCTACCACAGCAGGCTCTCTTCTGTAGTAATGGTGCTCCTGTGGCCCATGCTATCTACAGCTTGTTAAGACCCAGGAAAAAGAGACAAAGGGAGAGGAGAGAGATGAAAACAAATTGAGAAGAGAGAAGATGAGACAATGTGGCTCAAAACCGCTTAGGGTCACTGGGGCAAGGCTTTGATGAGAGAGATGATTCAGAATTACTAACAAGTCACGTCTGTTTAGCTTGAAAGCATCACGCCAACATCCTGGGCTAACCTGGGCTAACATGTATTTTGACATAGATTGCTTTCTCTTTGTGTGCCCAGACTACTTCTTGTATCAAGATGGCATGTGTCTAAGGAAAAGAAATCTATTTTAACATAAATGTAAAGAAATACATTTGGAGTGACATTAAGGTGAAATGGTATAAAACTTAAAATCCTGAGATGTTTTGAATTACCTGTACTTTGGTGATGTTTATATCAACAAACCGTTGCATTGGCAGATACCTGATAAGTCATGAATATGGAGAAATCTGACAGAGTACTATCAGGAGGGATGTGAGGATCCTAAGATAACATAAGCGACTCTATTAAAATAAAGGAAATTCTAGAATGATTAATGCAAGTACCTTTAACAGCAAAAAATTAAAATGAACACAAAACTTCAAAATAGCACCTCTTCTGTACTTGTTCTGCACTAGCACCATTCTTGGCATTTTATAGAATATGTGCATTGAGTCTTCAAAATGACTCCAGACAAGCATGGCCACCTAGTGTTACTTCTGCTTAAGCAAGAAAGAACCAGCTGTGAAGGGAAGATGAGACTCAGTGGCTGAGCAAGCAGAGTCAGGCAGCCTCCAGGAAAGCTCTTCCTTTAGCTCTTTCTCCCTGTCTGAGGCTTGAGGCAAAGATGCCATGGGTAGAGGGCCTTTGTGGAGATGGGGGAGAATGCAGCTCTGAAGAACCCTGCAGTATATTGTGTGGGTGTGTCAGGGGGATGGGTGGATTGGCAGGAGGTTCCCAGGCTTTGCCTCAGGAACCCTCAGCTTTGACTGTCTGCTCTTAGATTGCACCTCCTGACTCCTACAGCATACAACTTCTTACCTGACCTGAACTCACAGGAATAAAGGTCCTGTGAGTTGTTAAGAGGGAAGTGTAGTCGGAAGTTTTCCTGTGTCCCACCCAGTCCTGAAGCTGTTCAGATCCAAGTAAACACACAGAGACTTTTATTACTGGCAAACTGTATGGCCTAATGGCTCAGGCTTCTTGCTAGCTAGCTCTTACAACTTAACCCATTTCTATTAATAAGTTGCCATGTGGCCCTGGCATTGCCGGTCTGCTGGCATCTTGCTGTTCCTTCCAAGGCAGCAGCTGGCATTTCTCTAGACTCTGCCTTTCTCTTTCCTGTCTCTCTCCTTGGATTTCTTGCCTGCCTCTAAGCTGCCTTGCCATAGGCCAAAGCAGCTTATTTATTAACCAATGGGAACAACACATATTCACAGCATACAGAAAGACATTCCCCATCAGGGAGGACTGGGAATTGAGGAATAAAGAAGACAAAAGCATTGTCTGGGGCCAGGAGGTCTTGCAAAAGCTGATGACTATGCCAAGCAAGTTTATAAGGAAGTACAACATTAGCAGGGGCCTGAGGGTTCATGCCTTTAATCTCAGTACTTGGAAGACAGAGGCAGGCAGATCTCTGAGTTCAAGCCAGCCTGGTCTACAGAGCGAGTTCCAGGACAGCCAGGGCCACATGAATAAATGTTGCCTTCCACTTTTCATCAGGGGCTCTGAGAAAGTCTGGGGTCATTCTGAGTCTCAACATCCACCTGCTCTCTGTGCTTCACTTCTGTAAGATAAAAAAATTGTTCTGTTTTCAAGACAGAAGTGCTTTGAGTGAGCTTAGGTCCAACTACAGATAAACCGAAAACACTCCACCCCTGTTGGCTTCTGCTAGCCTAGCTCCCTCACTCAAGCTAGAAGTGTGGAGTAGAAAATTACTAATGGCCAAGCTCACCTAACACCCAGAGGAGGACCTGACAAACTCCAGGCATCTGAAAAAGCTTTAAAGTAAATGGTGTAAAACGTAAAGATCAATCTGCACATGGTCTTTGTTGAGAAATAAGACAAATATAAGTGACACATGACCCCACAGGGTTGGTTTTACATCCTTCCCCCAGTACTCAGCCAGTGAGGAAGAGGAGGAGGCACCAGTGTTCAGGGCCATCAGCTTCTCTGTGTTCCATTGTGCTTGTCATTTTGTCTGGGTCAGTGCCTGTGGCCTTGCGAGATCATAAACTGGCGTGTGTTTCACACTCAAGTCTCAGTACCTGTTGTTATGAAAAGGGGTTCTCCAATCCTTGTACCTCCCTTTCACTTCAGGAAGTATCACAGCTTCCAAACACTTCCCAGAGACTTTTTGTGGGGGCAGCAACTGGATATACTCTCAATATGTAACTGTCGTAAGTCAAGTCCACACAGCGAAACGACAGGAATGAATTTCCTTAACTGGACAGACAGACAGCCGTCCATGAAGTTCTCAGCCCAAACCCCTTGCTGCCATGCGTTCTATGACTCTACACACTCCTTGTGATTTATTTACAAGTAAAGTCATGACTGGTTGATCCCACCTGGGTGGTCTGAGAACAAACAGATGAAAAGACTCACCTAGATGAAATGTTACATGGTTGTCTGATAAAAGGGAATAGGAAGTCCTTGGACCCTCTTTTTGTAACAACTGTGAAAACAATTATTCTTGACCATTTGGCAGGAGAACCTAAGCTTGTGGCTTCCAGGGCATGTCACCTGCACTGCCTCTAAGAAGCAGCATGTTTTCTGGGGATTCTATAGTGTTTTATTAAACTTTTATTTATTTGTCTCTTTTTTATTAGTTCTTAGAGAATTTCATAAAATGTATTTTCATCATAGTCACACTTCCCCAAACTCCAAGATCTGTTCTTCTCTGCCAATCCAACTTTATGTCCCCCCTTTTTCCTTTAAACCCATAAAATACAATCTTTGATGCTCATATACACTCTTGAACATGTGGCACTCCCTAGAGCATGGTCACTCTACCAAGGACCACACCCTTAAAGAAAACTGACTCTTCCTGTCCCAGTAGCTATCAATTGCCAATAGCTCCTTCGCTAAGAGTGAGACTTTGTGCCCACCTCCCGTCTCCATGCTGGGATTTTGTCTGTCTTCAGTTTACTTAGGTCTTGTGCATGCTGTCATAGCTGCTGTGAGATCATCCATGCACCTGCATCGTTGTATCCAGAGAACACTGCTTCCCTGCAGTCATTTGCTGCCCCTGACTCTTACAATCCTGCTCCTCCCTCTTTCGTAAAGATTCCTGAGCCTTGAGAGGAGGAGGCATGATGTGGTTGTTTCAGTTAGGGCTGAGCATCCTCTAGTCTCTTACCGTCTGCACCTTGACCAGTTGTGTGTCTGTGTGAATCACCATCTACTACAAGAAGAGATTTTCTGATGAGGGCAGTGAGATGTACTAGTCTCTGGGTGTAAGTCATAGGACTTGACTTAATGGTAGGACCACTCAGCAGAAATAGTAACAAGTTCTCTCCTATGACCTATGACTTGTCTAGCCGCAGGTCATCGACCTGGTAACAGAGCCAAGTATGGCTTTCAGTTTGTGGAGTGGGACTTAAAGACAATCAGAAAATCGTTGGTTACTCCCATGACATTCGTGCTACTATGGCATCAGCAGGCATGTCTTACTAAGCCAGTCATTATTGGAGCTCACAGAGTCCAAAGCTGCGAAAGACTGGTGATTGCTTTTCTCCTCTGGGAGCATGCTCAGCACCTCCCAACACTATGAAATCTAGCCAGTGGGGATGAAGCTTCCAGGTGGATACCAGCTTGATTTCTCTATGTTCTGTGACTCAAGTATGTGTCATCAAGCTCCCCCTGAACATTTTAAACACCTCTGCTGAGAGAAGAAAGGGACTTTAACAAAAAAGGAGGAAAAACTCAAACACTAACCTAACCACAGATATGCAAATTCCATGAAGAAATACACACACACACACACACACACACATTGATATGTCTCCTCCCCAAAATACAAACCCCATAATAGTGGCTCTTAATACAAATGACCGGAAAACCTTCCAGTCAGAATTCAGAAGAATAATCATAACTGTGGTCAAACAACTCAAAGAAGATAAAGACAAACAGATGAGTGAAATAAAGAAGTCAATCTTAGATACAAACATACAGTTCGGATTTTTAAAGCAAATTTTTGTGTTCCTTATTGAAGTAAAATTCTGGATATATACAATGATATATTTACTAAACAATGTCCTGTAAAGAAATTCCATACTATCCATCTAGACAGATTTTTGGCTACATTTTGCCTATTGATCAAATAGTTCCATTTATAAAGTTCTATACCTCAAAAAGCTTTGAATTTGTCCAGATTGTCATCCCTGAAAAGGTGGTATTTAATGTTAGCTGTATTTTACAGCACTAAAGAACTTACGCATCTGGTAGCTTCCCAAAATAGTATTCTTTGCACAGGGCATTGAACAGACTGAACTCTCCATCCACCCAGACTCACAGAGCCAGCCACATCTGAGAGTTTGCTCTACATACCTGACACTTAGGAGACAGAACATTCCCGACCACCAGCACCAACTTCTTGCTGATGGGCCAATTTCTTGGCCATTTTGCTGCCAATGAAGACATGCCACCAACTTCCCCATGTGTAGCTGGCGTTAGAGCAAGAGGTCTGTGCCATGGTGGGTGCTGTCACTATATCCAGGTAGCTAAAGTCCTGTTAAAAATGCCAAATTGAGATTAAAATCAGGGTATAGGTCCATGACAGCGATTTTGAGGCTATTGTGAAAGACATAGTTTCCCTGGTTTCTTTCTCAGTCCATTTGTCATTTCTGTATTGGAGGGTTACTGATTCTTGTCAGTTAATTTGGTATCTAGCTACTTTGCTGGAAGTGTTTATCAGCTGTTGGAGTTTCCTGGTGGAATTTTTTAGGTCACTTATGTATACTATCATACCGTTTTCAAATAAAGATAATTTAATGTTTTTCTTTCCAATTTGTATCCCCTTCATCTCCTTCAGTTGTTTTTTTGCTTTAGCTAAGACTTCAAGTCCTATATTGAATAGGTATGGAGAGAGTAGACAGCCTTGCCTTGTCCCTCATTCTAGTGGAGTTGTTTTGAGTTTCACTCCATGTAAACTGATGTTGGCTATAGGCTTTCTGTAAATTGCCTTTATTGTGTGAAGGTATGTTCCTTGTATCCCTAATCTCTCCAGGACTTTTATCATGAATGGGTGTTGATTTTGTCAAAGGCCTTTTCTGCATCTAATGAGATGATCTTGTGTTTCTTTTTTCTTCCAGTTTGTTTATATAGTGGATTACATTTACTGTTTTTTGTATATTAAGCCATCCCTACGTCTCTGGGATGAAGCTAGTTGATCATGGTGGATGATCTTTCTAATGTGTTCTTAGATTTGGTTTGCAAGTATTTTATTGAGAAGTTTTGCATCTATGTTTATAAGGGAAATTAGTCTGTAATTCTCTTTATTTGTTGGGTATTTATGTGGTTTCAGTATCAGGGTAACTGTGGCCTCATAAAGAAAAGTGGGCAGTGTTCCCATTTCTATTTTTGTGAAATAATTTGAGGAGTATTGGAATTAACTCTTCTTTGATAGTCTGGTAGAATTCTGTGCTAAATTCATCTGGCCCTGGGCATTTTTTTTTTGTGAGACTTTAATGGCTACTTCTATTTAACTAAGTATGTCTGCTTAAATTACTATTTGATCATGATTTAACTTTGGTATGTGGTTTGTATCAAGAAAATTACCCATTTCTTTAGATTTTCTAATTTGGTGGTTTTTAAAGTATATCCTTACAAGTCTCTGGATTTCAGTGGTGTCTGTTGTTATGTCCAACTTTTCTAATTTTGTTAATTGGGGTATTCTCTCTCCACCTTTTAGTTAATTTGACTGAGAGTTTGTCAGTTTTACTGATTTTCTGAAAGAATCAGCTGCTAGTTTTATTGATTCTTTTTTATATTTTTTCTATTTTATTGATATCAGCCCTGAATTTGACTATTTCTTGACATCTACTCCTTCTAGGTGTTATTTATTCTTTTGGTTCTAGACCTTTCAGGTGGACTGTTAAGTCCCTAGTATGAGATCTCTCTGATGTTTTAATGTAGGTGCTTAGTGGTATGAACTTGCCGCTTAGATCTGCTTTCATTGTGTCTGATACATTTGAGTATGTTGAGCATTCATTTTCATTAAATTCTAGAAAGTCTTTCATTTCTTTTGTAATTTCTGTATTGACCCATTTTTCATTTAGTAGCGAGTTGTTCAGCTTCTCCAAGTTTGTAAACTTCCTGTTGTTGTTGATATCCAGCTTTAGTCTGTGTAGTCAGATAGGATGTAGAGTGTCATGCCAGTTTTCTTGTATCTATTGAGACTTGCTTTGTGACTGAGTATGTGGTCAGTTTTGGAGAAAGTCACACGAAGTACTGAGAAGAAGATATATTCTTTTGTGTTTGGATGAAATGTTCTGTGAATACCCTGTCAGGTCCATTTGTTTTATGATGTCAGGTAGCTCCAGCATTTCTCTGTTTAGCTTTTGTCTGAATGACCTGTCTGTTGGGGTATTGAAATCTCTGAGAGTTTGTCAGTTTTACTGATTTTCTGAAAGAATCAGCTGCTAGTTTTATTGATTCTTTTTTATATTTTTTCTATTTTATTGATATCAGCCCTGAATTTGACTATTTCTTGACATCTACTCCTTCTAGGTGTTATTTATTCTTTTGGTTCTAGACCTTTCAGGTGGAAATCTCCCATAATCAATGTGTGAGAGTCAATGTATGACTTAAAGTAGAAGTAGAATTTCTTTGATGAACTTGGATTCCCTTGTGTTTGGTGCCTGGATGTTAGGAATTCCAGTGTCTTCTTGGTGGACTTTTGATGAGTTTGTAATGTCCTTTCCTATCTCTTCTGATTAGTTTTGATTTGAAGTCTATTTTGTCAGATACTAAAATGGCTGTCCAGCTTGTTTCTCACGTTCAATTTCTTGGAATATCTTTTCCCATCTTTTTACCCTGAGGTGATATCTATCCTTGATGTTGAAGTGTGTCTTTTGGAAAGCAGCAGAAGGAGGAATCTTGTTTTTGCATCCATTCTGTTACTCTATGTCTTTCTATTGGGGAATTTAGACCATTGATATCGAGAGATATCTATGAATGGTGTTTGTTGATTCCTGTTAGTGTGTGTGTGTGTGTGTGTGTGTGTGTGTGTGTGTGTGTGTGTGTGTGTGTTTCCCCTCTCTTGATATGCTGGTCTGGGATTATTTACTCCTTGTGTTCTCTTGGGTGTGCCTAAACTCTTTAGGTTGGAGTTTTCCTTCTAGTGCTTGCTATAGGGCTGTTTGTAGATAGATATTGTTTAAATATTTTTTATCATGGAGTGTCTTATTTTCTCCATTTATTGTGACTGAAAATTTTGCTAGGTATAGTAGTCTGGTCCAGGCCCTTTCTGCCTTTTAGAGTCTCCACTGAGAAGTCAGGTGTTATTCTGATAGGTTTGCTTTAATATGTTACTTGGTCTTTTTCCCTTGCAACTTTTAATATTATTCTTTTAATCTGTGTGTTTAGTGTTTTAATTATTATGTGGTGAGGGGACTTTCTTTTCTGGTCCAATCTATTTGGTGTTCTGTACGCTTCTTATACATGGATAGGCATCTCCTTCAGGTTAGAGACATTTTTTTCCATGATTTTGTTGAAAGTATCTTCTGTGCCTTTGATCTGGATTTCTTCTCCTTTATTCCTATTATTCTAGATTTGGTCTTTTCATAGTGTCCTGGATTTTTTGGATGGTTTGTGACAAGAGTTTTTGTTTTGTTTTTTAGATTTATTGTTTTCTTTGACCAAGATAATCATTTCTTTGATCATGTCTTCAATGCCTAAGTTCACTCTTCTATCTGTTGGTGAAGCTTGCCTCTGAGTGTAGCCAGACACTTTTCTCTGTTTCACCTGGGTCCCACAGTCCTGCAGCCATTTTTAAATAATCATTCAGAAGCCTAATATTAATTACAAACTGTTTGGTCTATAGCTCAGGCTTCTTGCTAGCTATCTCTTTCATCTTAAATTAACCCATTTCTATTACTCTATGTTTTGCCACGCGACCATGGCTTTACCTGTGTTCCATCTTGCTCCCCTGGCAATGCTCAGCATCTCCCCTGACTCTGCCTTCTTCTCCTTGTCTCTCTGCTTAGATCCCTGCCTGGCTGTGTTCTGCCTTGCTATAGGCCACAGCATCTTCTTTATTAACCAATGGTAGCAACACATATTCACAGCATACAGAAAGACCATCCTACAGCATCTGAGGTTCATTTTTGAGTTCATCATTTTTTCATTTCCAGATTTCCCTCAATTTGGCTTTTCTTTATTGATTCTATCCCCACTTTCAGGTCTTGAATTGTTTTATTCATTTCTTTCTACTATTTGTTTGCGTTTACTTGGAGTTCTTTAAGAGATTTACTCATTTCCTTTTTAAAGACCTCTACTGTCTTCATAAAGTCTGTTTGAAGGTCTTTTTCTTGTGCTTCAGTTATGTTACAGTCCCCAGGACCTGCTCTAGTAGGGTTGCTGGACTCTAGTGGAGACATATTATCCTGGCTGTCATTGTGTTTTTAAGCTGACATTTATGTATCTGAGTTTGGGATGATTGTAATTCTCAGTGCTGATATCTTGTCTTGTTTTTGTTGGGTGTTCCTTGGTTTTTGTTGCTTTTTTTGGTTCTTAGGAGAGTATAGTGACTGTATGTAGGAAATTCTTTTGGGATCCTGATAGGTGTGGCCAGTGGGTTCCGGGTAAAATGTGTTCCTAGGTATTGAGAGATGACACTTATCAATGGAGATGGGATTGGGAGTGAGGGGATTCGCAGGAGGCAGGGAAGCAAGGTGTTCCACTAGGATCTGCCTATATCCCTGGGAATGGTGGCAGAGAGTGAGGAGAGTCCACAGCAGGTGGTCTGCGAGAGCGCTGGGATGAGACCTGGGGACTGGGTGTGGAGGAGAGGAGGGAGAGTGGAGATCTGAACCCCTGCCAGCTTTGCTTCCCTACTTAGACTCTCTGTCAGGGTTGGCTGGAGGAGTCCAGAGAAAGCCTGCTGGAGTTGGGGGCTGGAGTAACAGGATGGGTTGGGAGGAAGGCTGGAAGAGTAACTCTAAGTGATCTGCTGGAGATGGAGGCAGAGAGAAATGGAGGCCAGAGCAGGTGGTCTGTGACAGCGCTGGGGTGAGACTGGAGGGCTGAGTTTGGAGGAGAGGAGGGAGAGGTGAGGATCTACAGCACCTGGTTCTCTGGCTGAGTCCTCAACCCCTTTTCACCAGTATCTTCCAGTCCTCTTCCTCCTCTTCCCCTCTCTTCTTCCTCCCTTCTTCCCCCCTCCTCTCCTCCTCCTCCTGTACCAGGAACCAAATAGTACCACAAGGGATTTGGTCAGAATCACCTTTGATGACTCCTAGATCATCTGCACCTTCGTAGGTCTGTACGCCAGCTGAAGACTCTCGCTGGCCCCTCATGCTGCTTCTTCCTTCTGGCCTGACTGTTTTGTCATATCCTTTGCAGATTTCCATTTGATTTCAGGGACTCTGAGGATGGGTCACCACTCTCATTCCGGTGAAGTTCTTTGCAGAGAACTTTATTTTCAAAGTAAGGATTTTTTATCAAAATAAATATCTATTCTGTAATTTGATTTTGTGTCTTCAAATTCTGTCATTTCAGCTCTGGCCAAATAACGTAGAACCCCTTCACCATCCTCCCCAAGCAGTACAGACACGTGTGGATGGTTGACAAATGTTGTTACCCAAAGTTTGGGATGTTGGCAATCAATTCTGACCTCTTCTGAAGAAATGGTTGATGGAGGAGTTTGTATTTCTGTTCTACTTTCAAATTTTCCTTGCCGGCTTGTTTATTAGGCCTGTCTATTTCATTTTGAACATTATATTCAACTACTTTCTTGCTGTTCTTTTTCTGTCTTCAGCAGGCCAGGAATGGCTGACTTGTCCACCAGCCTTGGGGCAGGAGTTGATCTGGGTTTCTTGGGCGGAGACAGGAGCACAGGTTGTCATTTCTGGGTTATGGGAGTGTGTGGGGCAGGGGAGTGTCCAGAAGCCAGAGGCCAGAGCTCAGATGCTCACAGCAGGAGGAAACCCAAACTGAAAAAAGCCAATTAAGAACCTCAGTAGAAAACATCATCAACAGAAAGAATCATGTTAAAAACAGAGTTTTCAGGGTTGGAAGACAAAGTAAAGGAATTGGATCACTCAGTAAAGGTCAATGGGAAATTTAAAAACAAATGAACAGAGCTCATGAGCGCATTGGGACCCCATGAAAGACCAAATTGCCAAATTACAGGCAGAGAAGGAGAATACCATGGTGAAAGCATAGAGAAAATAATCAGTAAAATTGTAGAAGAAAATTCCCCAAACCTAGGGAAAGAGATGCCCAAGAAGGTGCAAAAAGCTTACAGAACACCACATCAACAAGACCAGAAAAGAGATTCTGTATTGTTTTAAAACTTCAGAAATAACAGAGGTGTTAATTTTAGGGTTTCACATTCTGTGTTACTTTGTATAAATAACTTTTTATTACCTTTAAAATTAAATTTTGTGTTTGTTTGTGTGTGTGTGTATGTATGTGTATGTGTGTGTGTGTATATGTGTACGTGTATGTGTTTGTGTGTATGTGTGTGTGTGTTTGTGTGTGTATGTGTGTGTTTGTGTGTGTGCATTGTATGTGTATGGTGTGTGTGTGTGTTTGTGTGTGTGTATGGTGTGTGTGTGTGTGTGTGTGTGTGTGCATTGTATGTGTATGGTGTGTGTGTGTTTGTGTGTGTGTATGGTGTGTGTGTGTGCATTGTGTGTGTATGGTGTGTGTGTGTGTGTGTGTGTGTGTGTGTCTTGCACGTGCATGCCACAGTGTGGGTATCAAAATCAAAGGACGACTGTGAAAGTCGGTTCTCTCCTTTCACCACATGGGTCCTGGGGATTGAACTCATGTTGTCAGGCTTGCCAGCATCAGCCATCTCCTACCGATCCATCAGGCCAGTCCCTGTACATAATTTTACTCATAGAAAACAACTTGATAGTAGAGACTGCTGCCACAGAATATGGGTGCTTCATTATTTCTGTTTTCCAAACCACCATAACTTGGTGTAATGAGAGGCGGGGAACAATTTCAAGGAAACTGAACCCCAAGATGGTCCCTCGTGGTTTCCTGTTGAGGAGACTAAGGCTCAGCATGGTGGCACAGTAGAGATAAACATGAGCCCTAGCGTGAAGGTGTGGCTTCTCCCTGCACTGCTCTCCTGTTCACAGTATTAGCCCAAGCCTAGCTGCTAAAGTCACCACAGCTGCCATAGCTCCAAGCAGACAGGGCACACGTCCTTCATCTCTTGTACCTCCTGATGACTCAGTGGCCATGCCTGAGTCTGGAGGAGGGGCTGAGCCACGCCAGGCAGGACTGGCAGCTCAGGGCTCCCCAAACAGAAATGTGCCAGGCTGTCAAGAGTCACAAGAAGAGGGATTTGTTCTGCTCTGGTGCTTTTCCTGGGGTCAAAGGCTGCACCCCACCCGCCAATTACTGTAGTGCAAAGTTGGAAACGGAACAGAGGAAACAGGGAGTAAGTTCATGGAGATAATTGGACAGATGAGAGCTGCCGTTCTCTTTAAACCCTGGAACTCACATTGGCTTTAAAGGAAGAAAATACAAAAGTCAAAGAAAAAAAAGTTGTTTCAAAAGACCATCGAAGAAAAAAATATCGCTTATGTAAGTGGAAGATAGCTGTTTCTTCATCTTAATTAGCTGGAAGTCAGTGCTGTGCTGCAGGGGGCATCGTACCATGTGGGTGAATCCACACTGTGCTGGAAAGACTACACAACACCTGCCGGTCCCCTGTATTCATCTCAGTGGAGAGAGAGTCAGGGCCTGGCTTGCTGGTGTTGCGGATGGTGCTTGTTATGATGACGGTGGGCAGGCGCTTGCCCACCTGTGAAGAGGACTGTGGTGCTGGCATGCCTGCCTTTCCTAACTCAGAAGACCTTGTCCTTTTCACCCATTCCTTTAGATACTAGTTAAGGCCGGGACATGCTTTCCCGATGCTCTGGGTCTTCTCACTTACTCTCTCTGAAGCTTTACCCTCCACCCTTTCCTGCCCTGCAGCTGCTTACCAAGCTCCATTGCTGAGTCCAGCAGACTTTCTTGGACCCCAGCTTAAAAGGCACGATTTTCTTTCTGTCTTTCAGGCGGCTGCCATGTTTTACAGCCTGACTGTCCTGCTTTTTTTTTTTTTCTCTCAAATTTTAGTAAAATTGTCCTCAAGCTTTAAAAAAATATTTTCTTTTGCCTGATGAGAGAGTGTGAAGCGTACTATGGAGGAGGCCACATTGTTGGGAGGTGTCTTGCTTTCTGTCTTGTAGATGTTTGTGTCACTACGTGTGACTTGAATTTCAAGTCCCCATTGTGAAGCACCTGGCATTTCTTGGGTGATGTGTAAGTACAGCTCTCAGTGACCTTTACAGGACACTCGGACAATTGCTGACTTGTAGAATTATGATTTGTGTACTTTCTTGTGTGTGTTCATCACACATTTGAGGTAAGACATGCTACTTCAGAAAAGCTATGCAGTGTTTTCCTCCCTTCTTCTGAGTTTCCTGCACTTCACTCTGAAAGAAGGGAGCCTCACAAAGACTAATTAATTAATTAAGGCATTAGAGGCATATGACAAGGTTGCCCTGAGGTCACGTGAGCTAATGAATGGTGTGAGATACTATGGCTGGCATTCTATGGAGGACAGCACATTCATGTAGAATGGGTACTACAGAATGAACAGAATTCTAGCCAGCCCAAGGCTAAATGTTGCATGAACAAGAAGCAAGCCTTTGTGGCTGTACTTGACTTGACCTGTTACTGAGGTAAAATGCCACTGTGTGCAGGAGAATTGTCCGTGGTGGCAGACCCTTCACGAGACTGAAAAAATGATCCTTCCACGTTAAGTTTGGGAGTTGCTCTTTGAGTGCTGCAAAGCCTGCTGGGTGTAGGCGTGACTAATTCCTGCCCCTGAAGGAGCTCATAGACCCTCAGAGAATGAGGGTAGAGAACCTCAAAAAGTGGGGGCAGGGTTATACGAATATATAGCAAGACAGCAAGAGAAGCAAACTGTCACAGGAAACCTAGGGAGCTGTGTTGGCCTTCCAAGACAGGAGCAAGGGACGGGCTCTCCTCTGGGGTCTGGGCCCTTGTGCTCCTCTGGAGTAGACTTCTCCTTGTGTGTCCAGAGGCACCCATGTTAACTCACCCTGACTATGTCCTGAGTTAAGCACAGTTTTATGGGAATGTACTCAGAGCTCAGAGTTCTTAAAGTCCCCACAGATACAATCTAGCAGGATAAAAACCCAATGACAGATTAAAAATCAAGCAAACTGCAAACAGGATCCACAAATACAACCTATGGAGAAACGACAAGGACATATCGGGCCTCAAAGTGTTCAGATATTGTGATACTAAGAATATAAAATTATTGCATCAAAAGTACCCAGATAAATAAGAAAGGCAATTAGAAACATAGATAATGAGAAAAAATGTTATAAAAAAGACTAGTCCTGGTATATTTGTCGAAAACATCTATTGGAATTCAAGAGAAGCAGTGACATGGATTGTTCACGGCCTGAGAGCCAGCAGAAAAGTGGTGCAGAGGAGAGATGAGAGGTGAGATCAAGTGACTAAGAGACAGAGGAGAGAGGCACGGGTCTTTCAGAAATCCGGGACAGAAGAGCAAGAATTGGGAAACTCAACATCCAAAGAGATAATGGCCAAGAATTTTCTAGAACTGATGAAAGAATGTTACTCCTTAGTTCTAGAAACTTGGGGGTGTGTGTGAAAAATAAATACCTTCACAAGCACTGAAGCAAATCCTAAAACACCCATGATGAAAAGAGGGTAACAGAATGGAGAGAAAAGGAAAATTACCCACAAAGCATGACGAAGGGCAGGGAGCCAACTTCTTGGGAACAAAAGAGGAAAGAACTGTTTGGTGGAGTGCTCCTGGATAATAAGGGCCAAGTGCTTCCCATCACTGCCTTCCTCTAAAAGAATTGAAGTGTGTTCTCTGACCGAGGGAGGGAGAAGGGCTTCCCATGGGCCGATGGGTTGGGGAGGTAAGGGCAGCCAGCTACAAGCTCTGGGAGAAGAAAATGAGCTTTGGCTGTGCAGTGGTGATCTCCAGCAGAGGAGAGTTCAAAAAGCAACTGGGCTACAGAGCCAGGTGAGCTGGAGGAGTGATGATGGTCACACCGCTCTGAGGCTGAACTGTGGGAGTGAGTCATAGCAACAAATTAACTTGTAATTTCTGTTAACTAATGGACAGGCAGTAGCTCTACACTCATGTATCCAGCTCTGAGCTGTTGCATTATTTCAAGACTAACGCATCCAGCTTCATGCTTGTCAAACCCATCTCTATTGTGGATAAGGCATCTAAAAATTCTAACACTATAATATGACATGGGACAAAGACTGTGGAGGGGGAAGGAAGCAAGGCAGGAAACACAGTAACTTGGGAGTGAAACGACGTTAGGATGGTCAGGAGAAAACCCTGTGAGAAGCTGACCTTGGAGCAGAATCTTGCAAAAGTCAGGAGAAAGGTCTCTGGAGGGGGCTCTAGAACATTCCAGTGAAAGAACAGCAGAGGGAGCAGCTTGTAGGAAACAGAACAGAGATGCCAAGTGTCCAGGGAATGTCAACAAACCAACTCACTTGGATCCATGACAGCAGCAGAGATGGACCAAGCTCACCAGTTAGGAAACAGATGGGCACATTGGATTTGAGTCTCTCATTTATATCCTGCTCTGAAGATATCACAGCATGGGGCAGAAGTGCAAAAGGACAGGAGACAGATGCAATCCCCTAAGCCATGGCTCATCTAAACAAGGGCAGATGAAACCTGCCAAAGGCAAACCGAGACAAAATGTAGATCACAACGCAAACAGTATCTCACACTAAAGCAAAAATGAAACACCAAGTCCCCACCACAGGATACCCTTTAAGGACATATGCATATATCACACATACATTTGGAAATAAGCCATGGACCACACAGTAAGGTGGCTGTGGTGGAGCTTGTGATTACACAGTATATGAAATGACTTCAAGCATATTGATATGTTTTTAAGCATTTGAAGCTGGGAGGTGCACTTGTGGGTATGATGTGATCTTATTATATACCCCTCATGTCGAAAACAATCCATAGAGGGCTGAGGAGATGGCTCAGTGGGTAAAAGCACGCCCCAAGCAAAGCAGATGACCTGGGTGCTGTCCCCAGAGCCCATGGTGGAAGGAAGGAAGGAAGCAAGGAAGGAAGCAACTCTTGAAAGTTTTTCTCTGGCCACCGTGAGTGCCAGCACCCACTCCCCCCCCCCCACACTAGTAATTAATTAATGAAAAGTCTACAGTACACGAAAACAAAAACAAGAGCAAAATCCCTATAATCCCTATAAGTTCTTCCTGGGAATATTGATCACTGGTAGAGTGTTTGCCCAACATGTCCTAGGCCCTGACTTCAACCAACTCCCAGAAACACACCACACTACACACACACACACACACACACACACACACACACACACACACACCAGAACAAAACAAAATAGAAACCCCAAGGCTAAACCACTCCCTCAAGTCCTATTACATATGACCTTTAAAGCAGAGCTCAGAACAGAGCACCGTGAAGTTGCAGGTTGCAGAGCATTGCTGGGGAGAAAGGTCAGACAACTGATAACATCTCTCCATCCTCCGAGTGCAGGCAAGGATGTTTTTGGGAAGCTTAGATGAATGCTAGTAACGACTGACAATTCCAGTCCTCCACAAAATGGAGACAAAATCTTCTTGTAAGGGAGGGAGCGCCTTGCATTAAGCAGAGGAGCAAAGAACTAGCAGGTATGCAATGCATGACAGAAGAGCATCCCAAGCAGCATGGGAGAAGAGAGCTGGTGAGGGTGAGAAATGAGGTCACACTTGTCCGCAGACTCCCCAAGGTAAAGCAGCTCCTGCCTCACCATTGTCCACACTTTCCTGAAGCCCTGGACTGTGCTACTTGCCAATCTCCTGGGCACAGAGCTTCTCCAGGAACACCTTGACTTACCCTTCTGTGCTTACTCTTCCTCGGGCCTTGTGTCCAGTGGTCGTGGTCACTCACACACTGGAGGACGCTGGCATATTTGAAAGTGATATAATTACTCCCTACCTACACCAAGTACATGCAAAGGCAGGGTTTTCTTTAGATGTGTACTGCCAGATAATCAGCTGTTTCTAGTTGGTGTGCCCTGGTTTCAGCAGTGGTGGACGTTCCACACACTCACATGACTCTTTATAAACCCAGCATTGTCAAGGCTTCCGTTTGTGTCACTCAGATGAGTAATGGCTGGTGGAAATGATTGATCCCCGAGGTGAGCGCAGGACAGGCTCTTAATGAAAACTCACGCAGGCAGTGCTCCTTTCATCCCTGCCTCTTCCCTCCCTAGCTTGTGACTGGATGAGGGAGCGGAGCGGGGAGCCAGGGGATGTCACAGAACCTCCCGTAGCAGGACCAGCCTTTGATTTTCGTGGGGTTTATTTCTGCTCTTGCTAGGAGCGGGAAAGAGCAAAGGTACCAATTGGCAGAGAGGCTGCGCACGCAGCCTGTCGCCTCAGCCAGTTGCACACAGGAGCGCACTCAGCTTGCCTCTTGGTGCCAACAGTCGCCCTGCGGGACCAGGAGGACTGCACTGAGAACAGCGCTCCAGTTCCAGCAAGGAGGTTGAGGGCGCCCAGGCTCGGAGAGCAAGCCGTGATTTTTCGGACTGGACCCGAGAGGCACAGAGGGGACGCAGTTGAGTCCTCACTGTCCCTCCCGTGCAGCAGAAACTCTGCCCGCCAGTGGGAACCCCGAGAGACGTTCGCCCTGCAGAGGACCTGGGAGAAGGCAGTTTCAGCGCCAGCGCAGCAGGGAGGTGTGGGAAACTCTGCGACTCTCTCTGCTCTCCAAGGTGTGTACCACAGAGCTCTGGGAGCTCGGCTGCTGGAAGAGACTCAGAGCAACAGGTGAGACCTCAAGGCGCTGCTGGAGCGAGGGGGACACGCCGGCAAGGGATTAGAACCAGTAAGGCGGAGAAGAGTCTCCACCTGCAGGTCCCCTGGACGAGTCCCACCCGCCCAGCTCGCCGACTGCTAGCAATCCGAGTGGACCAGACCGGTACCTCCTGTGTTCTGGAGCCTGCCGCCCACGCATGGGAAGGCTCAGCTCCGTACTTGCAACACCGCCCCCTCTTTAGCCAGGCCGGGCACCAAGGACATTTTTACCAGGCACAGCCTGGGGCACTGCCCCCTGCTCTCTTGTCAGGTGCGGGAGATTCTAGCTGGAGACATCCACTCTCGCTGCTCTGTGCTGGACCACTTGGTGATCCTCGACTGCCCCTCGAGCCAGCTTTCTCTGCCTGGCACGCCTTCCCAGCACGCTCCTTAAGTGATGGAGCTGGCTACATTGAACCTCAGCGAGGGGAACGGGAGCGATCCAGAGCTTCCCACCGCGGAGTCCAGGCTGCTGTTAGGTATCGGCGTGGAGAACTTCATCACGCTGGTGGTGTTTGGCCTGATTTTCGCGATGGGCGTGCTGGGCAACAGCCTGGTGATCACTGTGCTGGCGCGCAGCAAGCCGGGTAAGCCGCGCAGCACCACCAACCTGTTCATCCTCAACCTGAGCATCGCAGACCTGGCCTACCTGCTCTTTTGCATCCCCTTCCAGGCCACCGTGTACGCACTGCCCACCTGGGTGCTGGGCGCCTTCATCTGCAAGTTTATACACTACTTCTTCACTGTGTCCATGCTCGTGAGCATCTTCACCTTGGCCGCGATGTCTGTGGACCGCTACGTGGCCATTGTGCATTCGCGGCGCTCCTCCTCCCTCAGGGTGTCCCGCAATGCACTGCTGGGCGTGGGCTTCATCTGGGCGCTGTCCATTGCCATGGCCTCGCCAGTGGCCTACCACCAGCGCCTCTTCCATCGGGATAGCAACCAGACCTTCTGCTGGGAGCACTGGCCCAACCAACTCCACAAGAAGGCTTACGTGGTGTGCACTTTCATCTTTGGCTACCTGCTGCCCTTACTGCTCATCTGCTTTTGCTATGCTAAGGTGAGTGGGGAGCGCCCGCCAGGCTCTGATGCAGCTCTTCCTGTCCCCCAGCCTCTCATCCTGCTCCTCTGTTCTCTTTCCCTCCCTACTCCACTTTGTCTCAGCTTGCTCCGACATGATTTGTTGCTCAAGAAAGTTAACTCAAGAGTTTGAGAGGTGCTGGGGAGAGTTTGCAGTTCCTGTCTAGAAGTTGGGTAGAGGGACTTCCCTTCAAGGGCGTTGCAGCTCTGCCTCCGATCGCCTCGCAGGCAGCAGTGTGTCCCAGATCTGCTGCCCAAAAGGTTTGAGCCTCCTCAGTTTCAGCAGCTTTTAAACAAGATCTGTGGACTCCAAGAAACTAATACAACGGGGACAAAGCGGGCTGCAGAGAGCCTGTGCTTCCTCTAAGAGCCAGCAGAGGTCTAGTTGCCCCTCTTGGCTCTTTGCTAAGACCTGCTGGTGTGGCCCCTGGAGCAGTGCTCTTCCCAGGTAGCACGTTGGCTTCTGCACCTCAGCAGGTTTTCAGAGTCCAGGCCTCTGTAAGCCTCTGCTCAGGCCAGGGCTTTGGACTTTAGTTTAGTGTTCTAAAATCCAAGTGGGATGCTCTACTTCTCCAAAGAGACTTGACTGAAGTCCCCAGGGAACCATAGGTGAAAGGACAGGTGTTTCTTCCAGCAAGGTTGTGTGAACAGTGTTAGGGATTCATGTGGTGAGCTCACTCTGGAGAGGGATAGCAAGAGCACCCAGCTGGGGAGCTGCATACTCATCTTGTCTTTGTGTATTCTGAAGGACCTACGGCTCACAACTCCTAAAGAATTACAGAGCGATGGGCATTTATGTTAATCAAAAGCCTTAAACCTCTTAGGCACTACTTAATTTCTAGTAGTCCAGAGCCTATTTTTAGTGGCTACTTGATGTGACTCTTGGGGTTACCTCAGTGTCATATTTCCTTTCAGGGTACTATCAGAACCAGCAGAGGGAAAAAAAATTCCCTGCAGGGCAAATTCTAAAGTTTCCATGCAACTTATCCTTCCCCGACTCCCGATCTTTTGGGCTGTGACAGTAGGACCATACATAACCACCTGTCTAGAAAAGCAATAGTTTCTTACATTCCACCCATAAGGCATATCTCCCCCAGAAAAATCCATTTGAAAGGAGCCATCTTCCCTGCGTCTAGATGACCAGTGTGTCTTTTGAATGTCCATATTTCCTGAATGAGTGCACTGGTTTCAAAGCTACAAGGACAGCCTAGCTATTTGGAGGTAGCTGGTTCATTCATTCATTCGGTCTTTTCAAATGCAAAGCAAAGGCTGCTCTGCACAGGGAGTTGTGGGATACGGGCGGGCACACACCCATGAGCTTGTTCTGTGAGCCTCTGGGTGGGAACTGCCATCTCTAGTTTATCAATAAGAAAGAGGACTTTCAAAGGGATGCAGCCACTGACCAGATGGTCAGACTGGCAAAGGATTGAGGAAGGGTTTCCTTTCCGGAGGTGACAATTAATTGGTTCCTGGAGGACAAGGGGCTGGGAACTAGAGCCATATTTAAAAATATTGGTCTCTTAAATTCTAATTGCCGCTTTGAAAAGGAGACATACACTTTCTTCATTTCACACCAAAGACCCTGGGGGGGGGAAATCATTTCAGTCTTTGTGGAAATGAAAAAGTAAAATTTTAGGACTAAACAGGCTGTCAACAGAGTCTACGAAAGTTCCACAGAAGACAAAGTTTAAGAATTAATGAATAGATGATCATTTGAATATTTTCATCCAGAAAAAGTTGGCTTCTCAGCAGTATTCTAGCTAGAAACACCCTCTGAGTCAATTTTAATACTTGCAAATTTATCCCAGGCCCTAGGAAGCTGGAGATAAGTTACCTGGACTGTTTTCTGGCAGGTACTAAGTAGGTGTGATTAGTTAGTGACTCTGAAACTTCAGTGGTAGGTTCAGAACTGACTGTGTATGTCTAAGAACCCAGGCTGATGGTCAGTGTGAGCAACCACAGATGGCCAAAACAGCACTTGAGATTACCATGTCTTTTAGATTTTTTTCTTTTTAAAATCAATGAATGAACTGCATTCCAGAGGTGATCTTTTCATCCATGTTTAGCAAGACAGTTCTTTACATCTGAAAGACCCTGGAGAGCGTAGTGAGTCAGAGCAGCCTTGTGTTCCTGCAGATGGGTTCTCTCTGCACTGTAGGGCTCTTGCCCACCACTCTCTTCCTTCAGCATGCATTCTGCTTAGAACCCTCCTAGGTCTAAAGTGAGGACACATCCCTGTTATGCTCACTGTCTCAAGAGATGATAGCATAACTGACCCCAATGGCTATATTCTCCTCCTCAATATCAGGACCTTAAGGTCTGTCACAGTATGCCATTGTATGTTCATAGCCTGAGCTGTAGAAGGGAAACAGAGCTAAGAAAAACACATTTAGAATCATCTCTGTGGACTAGGACCCAGCTTAGTTGGTCTGATTGTGTAAACTTGAGTAACATCAAGAAGCAGGCCACCAATGCTCCTGTAGTGAATTTTGTTTTTGGCATCTCCTGTATCCTTTTCCCTCTGTGACCCATAGTATTGCGATCTCTTGTCTTTAGACAACTTCCTTTAGGAGTTCAGCATCACTGGTGATTTATGACTGTCTTGCAGGTTTTCTACTTAGCATATCTGTCAGAGAGATAAGCTAGCTTTAAAAAGTTTGCAGATATTAACATCTACGCAAAAGATGCTTCCAGCTAGAATAGCTGCTTAGAAGCCATTCTGTTCTCCTGCCACCGTTCTGCCTGGAGAAATGACGTGAATGTTGCTGTTATATATGGGAATTTACAAACACGCCAGCCATTGTCAGCTGGCCGGTCCGTCCTGAACTGACTGCATCCGCAGGCTCCTGGTTCCGGCCCTCGCCTTCCTCCTACTGCAATTTTCCTCATTGCTGCTGTTGAAAACTCCTCAGTTCCTGCCTTCCACGTACTTTCTGTAGGCAGAACAGAGCTACTTCACTGTGCATCAGGGAGCTATCCACTTGCTCCCACAACAGCAAAGCCTTGTGTGGCCGAGAGACACTGTAGTGTTTTCAGCAGTGAGAAATGTCTCAGTAGGGCAGGAATCTGAGGACAGATTCGCACCGAAGACGGCTGCTAGGTTGGCTGCTCTGGCTGCCAGGGTGGGGAGGGCTGGTAAGTGAATCCTGAGGTTTCTCAATTAGGACGTGACTGATGGCGCTGCTCCCAGCAGAGTGGAGCGGGCTTCGGCAGTAAGGCCAATTCAATTAAATTATTTCCATTCTGCGGTGTTGGAGGGAAGCATCCAAGTGGCTGGAACATGCCTCCGTGTCCTGAGAGCCTCTTCAGAAACCCACAGACCACTTCAAGCCCTTTGCCATTTATTCAATTTATTCCATCAGATTAGAAAACAAACCTGGGACCAGCTCTGCAGGGTTGCCAGCGGTGGAGCAAGTTCAGATTGTGAGTTCCTGTGTGTAACAGCAGCAGCAACATTCACATCCTTTCTCCCAAATAGGACAGTGGCAAGAGAACAGAATGGCTTCCCGATTTATTAAAGTTAGTTTATCTCCCTGACAGGTATGGTAAGGGTAGAACCTGCAATCACCAGTGATGCCGAATTCCTAAAAGGGAGTGCCTGAAGACCACACAGTGTTTGAACTGTATGAAAAAGGATGAGCTTTGCTGGCTTGTGCTTTGCTCTAGGAGACGTGTAATGGGTGGGGTTCATAGCCAACCCCAGAAGCCGGTGCAGATCTGGGGAGCCACACGAGTAACTGTCAGGCTGTAGTCTCTTCCTGTTCACTTGGTTTTCTCTGCTGCATCGTGAACTCCCACAGCCTGGGACTCTAGTTTTCAGTGTGTCTCTGAGCTGTCCTTGTGCCCCATTTAGAGTAGGACCTGGTGCTTTTAGGCATGTAGATTCTTGGGCAGGTAGAGCAGTGGACTGCAGGAGTAAGTCCCACCTCCACCCCAGGTGAGGCTCTTTCTCCAAGAAACTCTGAGCATGCAAGCATTCTCTGTGGCTCTATCCATGTCTGGGTGTGGTCTGTTGTCCAGGGATACCTCTGAACATATTCAGCGGCTTTGACTCAGGGCTGTTTTTTATCTAAGATGTACTTCTATTTTCATTGTTTTATAAGCAGCAGTATTATCATACCAGAATGTTCAATGGTTGTCACTGGAAAAGAGACGATGTGTAAGTAAGCATGAGGTAATCCTGTTTTATCTGTCTTCCTTTGGCAGGTTCTTAATCATCTGCATAAGAAGTTGAAGAACATGTCAAAAAAGTCAGAAGCATCCAAGAAAAAGGTAAGATTCACAAACAGATGCTGTGTCTGTCAAGTTCTGAGAGCTTAACTTGTTTTTGTTTTAAATTATCTTCATATCCATTCACAGGTTGAAAAACAGTTGTCCGAGATGGACACTTTTGTGAACTGTGACTGTTAAGGGGGTAGGGTGGAGAAGAAGTCAGGCCAGGGAGATGTGTGGCAAGCAACCACTGTTCAGCTGTGTTGGACAAAGTGGGGAGACCAGGAAAGACAGACTTCCAGAGGTCAGACTTAGGTCCAGGGAGAGCACAGAGGGTCTTGTGATGTTTAGGGATTTGCATGTTTAGCATGATTCGAAGCTATCAGTTGGATTCTCATCTGTGAAAGCTTTGGTGTGTTGCTCTCTTCAGCCCCAAGAGCAGAGTCAGTAGCTTTAGCTTTTCTCTGGACTTGAGCTGACTTTGGCACAGAGGGGCCAGAAAGAAAACTTGCTGGGGTCCTACCCCTCTTTAACTGTTTTTCTCATGCAGGGACTCCCATTTAATGCCTTCTTCTGAGTCAAGTTAAAGCTTTCAACTCTCTGGGATTCACTGCATTTTCATTCATTGAGGAAAAGCTGTTTTACATGCCAGGATTAATTTATCTTTTACTCGGATGAAATTCATGTGATTTCTAGGTTTAGACAGTGGAATGAAATTATTAGGCAATTTGATTAGAGGGAGAATAACCAGACATTTTAACGCACACACATTACCAAAAATATCTTAAAATACCTTGTTTTTCTTTCTAAATACTTACTCTGATCAATTATATATATTATGTAAATAATCATTCAGATAATCATATTTACTCTAAAAGTTTTGACTTAAGTAAAGAAGAACCTGCTCTGACTTCCCTGTTTATCTTCATCAATGTGGAGGAGTTCCACTCCCCTAACACAGCCCCAAGAGTTTGTAGACAGTCTTGTCATGCAACTCTAGCTGTCCTGGAGCCTGTGATGTAGAACAGACTGTCCTTGAACTTGCAGTGATCCTCCTGCTTTTGCCTCCCAAAGAGATGCCTTTCCTCTCAGCAGCTCAAAATAACTTGTACTTGGGATACCATCCTATCTATCTATCTATCTATCTATCTATCTATCTATCTATCTATCTATCTATCTATCTATCTATCTATCTATCTATGTATCCATCTATCTATCTATCTATCTATCTATCTATCTATCTATCTATCTATCTATCTATATTTTTTACCAGCTGCTTAAGAATAAATGACTGCCTCAGCCTTCTGCCCCAGCCCTTCCTTCCATCCCAGCAGTCATTAGCTGGGTTTAGTTTTAAGCTTGCAGATCTTTCTTTATAACAATTGATGAAGTATGAATTCTACGATGAGAATCAGCCCTGAATCCTGTGTCTCCTCCTCTGCTACCAATTCTGTATTTTAATGCAGCTTCTACATTCTCTTAATCTATTAGTTTTTTCTTGAAGCACCACTTCTCACCTCCAAGAAAACAAGTCCTTAAGAACAATTAAGGACTTGGTGGAATTTCTCCTTGGGAGGCTCTTCATAGAGTGTAGGTACTGTGCAGGAACAAGCTGAACCCTGGTTTCTGAAAGGAATTGGCTTCCTTTGGGAGCCAGCATCAAGAGAAAAACATGGATGTCCAAAGATGTTCAGTAGGATGAGTGTTTGGAGAGTAACGTCTTTCAGGGAGCTGGAGCGATAGCTCATTTAATAAAATGCTTGTCATGCAAGCAAGAGAAACCAAGTTTCATCTCCAGAATTCATGTTTAAAAGAAAAGAAGAGGGCTGGAGAGATGGCTCAGTGGTTAAGAGCACTCAGCTGCTCTTCCAGATGTCCTGGGTTCAATTCCCAGCAACCACATGGTGGCTCACAACCATTTTTTGTAGAATCTGATGACCTCTTCTGGCATAAAGCTATATATGCAGATAGAATACTCATACACATTAAATAAATAAATAAATAAATAAATAAATAAATAAATAAATAAATAAATAAATCTAAAAGAGAAAATAAAACAAAAGTTAGACCTGGTGGTGTGCCCTTGTGATCTCAGAACTGGTAAGGCAGAGACAGGCAGATCCTTAGGGCTCCCTGGCCAGCATCTAGCCTAGTCAGTAAGCTATAGGCTGGTGAAAGACCCTGCTTAAGAAAAAAACAAGGTGGACTGTTCCTAAAAAAAGATACCTGCTGTTGTCCTCTGGCTTCCACAAGCATGTGCTCACAACTGTGACCTATGCTTGTATGCGTGTGGGCATGCATGCACAGGTATACACACACAGAGAGAGACTAGAGAAGAGGGGCCTTATTGGGATTTAACAGTGAGGGAGATAACTACCAATTATGCTAAATATTTAGCATTAATTCAAAAGAGTTAAGCCGGGTGGTGAAATCCTCTAATCTCAGCTACTTGGAGAGCTGAGATAGCAGGATACCAAATCTGGAGCTCAAGGCAAATCTGAATCACTTAGCAAGACACAATTTGTCTAAAAATACAAAGTAAATTGAAAAGGGCCGGGATGCAATTTCATGGTAGAGCCTATCCCTGACCTGCATGAGGCCTGAGGTTTAATTCCTATGACTATAAAGCAAGAACAAGTTTATTCTGATTGAGAAGATGCAACTACTCTTCTTAAAGAAACATTTGCTTATTCTCATCCTTGTCTTTGAAGAGATGTTGATGGGAAGCTAAAAAGGTCCCAGAAAGAACAATATGTTTAAAGGGATGATGCAAGGCCTTATAAGAGAAGATGAGGAAAACCTCACTTTTATTTCATAACATAGAATAAATGGTCATTTTGTAAGCATGTGCACATGTAAAATGAATACCTATTTATATAAAATCTTCTTTTGCTCATTCCCACTCTGTAAGGAAGAAAGTTTGATCAATGAGAAGGGAGATGTTTCTCCTCCCTTCTCAGACTCTAACCCCTCATGGCTGCTGAACAGATGTTGGAGCTCGTCTGGCAGATTTAATTGCCTTTTTGTTTGCATAGAACAAATACACATGACTATGGGGTGTGTGTATATGAAAGAGGTAGGAAAGAGATGCCTGGGAGGGGGAGCAACAGAGAGGGCAAGAGAGAAGCAAGGTGATGGGGAGAAGGAAGACAGAGGAGCAGTAAGAGACTGAGGTAGAAAAGAGCCATCCTGGCAGAGAGCAGCACAGCCCTCCTCATTCCATCATGGACCCTTTCTGGATCTCAGCACAGGTCATTAGGACACCCATGCTCAATGCTGACTATATGAGGGACAGTGTAGGACTCTGATGGAGGCTGATGTAATACACATCTTGATGGTCAATGGCTGTACGGCTTACCTTGTTATTGTCATCAAATATCTGAAAGGAAGCAATTCAAGGGAGGAAGGATTGTTTGGGTTGAGAGTTCAAGAGGTGGAGAAGATGTGGTGGCAGAAGCATGAGGTGACTGGTCACACTGTGTCATCATTCAGAAATCAGAGAGGGGCAGGAAGTGGGGCTGAGCTGGGACACCTCAAGGTCTTGCCCCCCAGTGACTGACTTCTTGCAGTTAGGCCCTACCTCAAGGCCCATCCTCAGTTGGGGACCAAGGCTTCAAACCTGTGAGCCTTGCTTAGAGGACATTGCACATCAAACCACAGTCATGGATGGATGGGAAATGGGTTCCCATGGAGAATGGGTCAGCGGAGTAGAGATTTTGGTAGTGTGCTCATTTTGATAACATTTATTTCCAGGCCTGCTCAGTGGCTTAGCAGTTTTCTGTCCATGTGCTGTACTCATTTGTTAATGTGACAAGGACAAAATATCCCACAGTGTGTAGCTTATAAACAGTAGGAATCTATTTCCTATAGTTCTGCAGGCTGGAAGACCAAGGTCAAGCTCTGGTAGATTTTTGGCCCCAGCCTTCTCTTGGCATCCACCAATGCTGGATGGAGTGGGTGGCACTCTAGGCTCTTTTATAAGGACAATGACCCCACTATGAAGGGCCTTTCCTTCATAGCCTCATCCTCTCTGAATGGCCTGACCTCTGGATACCATCATCTTGGTGATCAGATTTCAACCCGTGAGTCCGGGAGATGTACACAGTCACATCACCAGACAGAGCTTTCTGTGTGAGTTCTATCACTGTTATGAAGGGCAAGCCCAGCCCTTTGTGATGGGCACATTGTACAACTATTTACGTATGGTGGAAAATGCAGGAAGAAGGTAAGATTTCTTTTCAGGAACAATTGACTTTTTTTTTAATGTGTATGTATTCTGTACAGGCATTTTGCCTGTGTGTATACCTGTGTAGCATATGTGTGCAGTGCCTTTCAAGGCCGGAAGAGGGTTTTGGCTCTCCTGGGACTGTACTGAGAGTTGTGGGCTGCCATATAGGTATTAGAATTGATCATAGGTCCTCTGGAAGAGCAGCTGGTGTTCTTAACCACTGAGCCATTTCTCCAGCCCCGCAGTAATAATTAAAAGCTTAATAACCTATTAAGGATTTTGCTTAAGCGCTGCTAGGCACAAAGAGATGCTTCTGGCTTGAAGCTGGCTGGCCTGAGAGAAGAACCTTAGGTACTGCAGGGAGGATGAGCTAGGCAGCACACAGGGTAGATGCTTGGGAAACCTTGTCGAAGGTCCACTGGTGTCCTGTGAACTTCTGGGCTCTTTCAACAGAAGCATTTTTGTTGTTATTGTCTGATTTCCTGGCTTGACTAGTGAGCTTTCTGGCTGTTGCTGACACCACTTGCATGGGGCTTTTCATGTCCTCACCTTGAGTTCATTCCTTCCTCCCCAGCCCAGTTCTGCTCGACACATTGTGAGTGAGACTTTGAAGAAAAGGCAGACGTCTCAGACTGCTTGAAGAGAGCAACTCGCTACTCAAGGGAGACTAATATATATATATATGGTCCAGTGTAAGAAAGAAAGAGAAATCACTCTAATAAAGGGCCAAATCTCAAGTGTGTATACTGCTCCTCTGTTAAAGGTAGTTAGGGTTCTGTGCTCCAAATGAGTGAATGACGTCAGTAATGTATACGCTGAGTATCACACCATCCCTGGTAAAGACAAATGGTTTTGTAAGAAACAGGGACACAGTGTTGGAAATGAAGATTAAAACCTCCCTTTTCATGCAGAGCAGCGTCTCTGTTGCAGCCTAGCGCTTCCCATGCAGGGGAGTCCATGTTACATTCTGATACTCAGAGGGATACAGCAGAGGTGGCTTTCCTTGCTTTGTCTAGGAGCAGACATGCTTGTGCCGTGGGAGCTGTCAGTATCAAGTGAAACCTCTTTAATTGCTTTCACTTAAGGTCCACGGGATAAGCCCAGTTTTATTGTGGCTTTTATGCAGTTCATCAGGGATTCACAAAAGCTTCTGAGCTTTGTAAAGAGGCAGATTCCAAGGTAACTATCCAATAACTATTATCCACTGAGTCAGTCGTAGTGACAGGGCCCAGAGTGCTCTTGGGTAATGATGGGCACACTGACCTACCACAGTCCAGGAGCTGGGATTAGAACACATCCATTATTCTGAATAGATCTTTATCTTTGAGCTGATGTATTCTAGACATATTGCTTTTTGAGTTATATACTCGAGGAGCCATCATCCATCAAGAAGGACAGTTTCTAATCAGGGCAGAGTTTCTACCACTCAATTCTGCTCTTTACAGCTCCACTAGCATTTCTTGAATGAGCAATAAATAAGTAAATAAAAATAATGGAGGAGGAGGAGGAGGAGGAGGAGGAGGAGGAGGAGGAGGAGGAGAGGAAAGTAACACCCGCTCTTGGGGACTATCTGGCTTTTCATACTACTGTGGCTGAAGTGCAGTGAACTCAAAGCCTGGGCCCAGGACCCAGGGCTTGTATGAAGGACACAGACACATGAGACAGGTAAGAACATCAACTCAGGTGGACTTTGGTGCTTAAAGAGACACACAGGAGAGAGTAGCTTCTCTGAGATTCCCAGCTGGACTGTTGTGGTGCTCAGAAGCATTCTAGCTGTCATAGGAGCAGTCTGGGTAGATGATAGTTCATATGAATATGAATATAGTATTTGTTCCTAATATTTGTATCATAAATTATTAGGTACTTGCATTCAAAGCTGCCAATTGACCACGAAAAAGAAACTGGCTCATATGCATGTTTCTGAGAAAAGCCGAGGGATTGCAAACATTTAGAGGTCACGTTTGGATAAATCACAAATGCTCAGGGAAACAGCTGCCATAAAAACTATTGCATACTCAGGGCACACAGCCATTTGCATTTCAGATCTTGATAAGATATGAATCTTACCTCTAGGCTGCCAAGGTGTAGATCTGCTCTTAGCTTTGTACTTAGCCCATGTTTCCTAAAAGAAGCAATGATGTGCATTGTTGACAGGGTGATACTTTTGTAGAGAGATGGCCTGATCATCTTTGATGGAGGAAGCTATGTTCTCCTGTGTTGTGGATATAATCATTTCTAGATTGTTTGACGAAATCACCAGAGTGGCAGTTCTCACACACTAATGGGCAAATGGATTGATAGCAAACACTTCCTTAATATATGTGAGCTAATTACGTTTGCTCTGTAGCCCAGGCTGTAAGTGGACTTAAT
This sequence comes from Peromyscus eremicus, assembly GCF_949786415.1. Taxonomy (NCBI): domain Eukaryota; kingdom Metazoa; phylum Chordata; class Mammalia; order Rodentia; family Cricetidae; genus Peromyscus; species Peromyscus eremicus. The sequence goes on along the minus strand of NC_081435.1, from coordinate 69,727,943 downwards.
AGGCAAGCTTTCACTTTGTAACACCTGCCTGTGAGTTTTTAATAGATGAGCTGGTTTAGTGCTCACATGATCCAGGCACAATCTGGGAATCATTTTGTTCACTGATTTCCTTCATTAATGAGGAAATCAAGTCTTGTGGGGCGGTTTTGTCATCTCCAAAGATGATCAATAGACAATACTGTCTGGCCAGTATGTCTTGCAAAATCCATGACGCCTCTTGATAGTGAGTTTAGCTTTCTTCTCCTGTCCCTCATGCCTCCTAGTATTTGCTGTTCTTGGCCTGAAATCCAGCTAGTCCCTTCTCTACCTTCTATGTCAGAAGTCTGGTCATTCCTACTGGTTTTTAACCCTCCTCAGTGATGAACCTTCTACTGCTGTCTTAACTCATTGCCAAGAATCAGTCCTGGAGATGTTGGCACCATGTACTATATTTCAAACTTCACATAGAACAATAGGATCCCCTTTTATGAGAAGCAGTAGAGGAAGTCCTGCCATGAACTACATTCCTATCAGCAGTGTCCTCTACAAAAGGTCTTCTGAGGTTTGCCCTTCTTTCTAGATGGGTGGCCAGTTGGGAGGCCTTGCCCATGCACAGTACATGGCTCCATCAGTATGTGTTCCCTTGTGTTGAGATCACAAGCCCATGACAGTTTTGTTGTAGAATATTATTTTAAGATGTGTTACTTTTGTTTAAGTTGCCTTTGTTTAACTCTATGAAGCTGTGACACTTTGCCTGTCTAAAACATCTGATGATCTAATAAAGAACTGAATCAGCCAATAGCAAGGCAGGAGAAAGGATAGAAAGGGCTAGCAGGCAGAAAGAATATATAGAAGGAGAAATCTGGGGTGAGAGGGACAGGAAGAAGTAGCCAGAGAAGGAGGAGGATTCCAGGGGCCAGACACCCGGCCACACAGCCAACATGGAGTAAGAGTAAGATTTACAGATGTAAGAGAACAGGAAAAGCTCAGAGGCCAAAGGTAGATAGGATAACTTAAGGAAAGCTGGCTAGAAACAAGCCAAGCTAAGGCCGAGCATTTATAATTAAGAATAAGCCTCCATATGTGATTTATTTGGGAGCTGAGTGGCGGGCCCCCCAAAAGAGCAAAAACAAACAACAACACAGTTTTCTCCTGTTGTCTGTTCAGTAGGAATCATTAAGAAACATGGAGACCCTGCCCAAAATTTCTGAGTGTTTTTTATTTAGGAGCAACAGGAGTATGGTCAAAGTTAAGCTAGCAATAGTCCTGGCTGGTCTACAGGCTTCACTTGGAATGACTCTGTGAGAATGTTAGCTCCCCAGTATCCATCTTGTCTTCAGTAATACTTAATGAGGAGAAACTAACATCTTCAACTTGTTTGCGTCAGTGTTCATCCGAGCTCCAGGCTCTTGATGAAACTTGGTGTGTGCATGCTGGAAGAGACTTGCTGTTCTGTTGTTTTGTTCCGTGAGTCAGGGTCTTGTATTTAGGGGACACTGGTTCAGAACTTTGGTTCAGATCCTGCTCTGGATCTCTTGGCTGCTGGAAGAATTTTGCTAGTTGAAATGACAGTCCTTAATCTTATTCCTAACCTTTCTAATCTCATACCTTACCACATCCACATGTACTGAATACATGCCTAGGAGTCAGGACCCTGTAAGGTCTTGAGATGATGAACAGAGGTGATATGTGAGGTCAAATTTAACCCTTTATTTGATCCCATTGAAGTACATAGGACTGCTATTGGGGTGTATTGTACAGTGTTGTGTTCTTCTGATGTAATTGGTGTATTCATGCAGCACCTGTCTCTTCTTCAATCCCCTACCATTACTGTTCTCTTCCAGACCGCACAGACCGTCCTGGTGGTGGTTGTGGTTTTTGGCATATCCTGGTTGCCCCATCACGTCGTCCACCTCTGGGCTGAGTTCGGAGCATTCCCGCTGACCCAAGCTTCCTTCTTCTTCAGGATCACTGCCCACTGCCTGGCATACAGCAACTCCTCGGTGAACCCCATCATATATGCCTTTCTCTCGGAAAACTTCCGGAAGGCATACAAGCAAGTGTTCAAGTGCCACATTCGCAAGGAATCACTCCCCAGTGATACCAAAGAAAACAGGAGCCGAATAGACACCCCACCATCTACCAACTGCACCCACGTGTGAAGGTTCACTGGGGCCTCCTGCCCCCCAGCTCCCCTGTGGGTTAGAGAGAAGAAGATACAGTGAACTATCATGAAACATGGCAGCTTGTTCTCCTGACAACAATTCATATCATTCTAACTACATTCCACGGCTGTTAAAGTATTTTCTTTAGGAACTTCTGGGTCCACTGAAGATTCTTTTCCAATTTTGCTTCATTTTATAATTGTATTTCTGAAACAAAAGAAAATTCTGTACAGTTTGTGTTTTTCAAGGAGTGAGAGTCCAATAGCATTCTACAAATATGTTCAGATCTCCATGGAATAAGGCCAGTTCTGTAAAACAGTGAAGAATATTTGAAATCTACATTTTAAAGGCAGTTAATTTAGGGGAAAAGTTCTTTTTTCCCTTTAGTTTTGAGAGGAGAGCCAATATTCTAGGCTGTGTGTTTTGAAATACAGTTGTGGTGCAGAATAGTGGATTTTATTTAATTGAAACTTTGTGGACAGGCACTTCTTCTAAATCGGGCAGAGGGGGCGGGGTGGCTTTTCAAGTCTGTTCTTATGGGTAGCCAGAGGTCTGTCTGGGAACATGAGACCCATTAAGTTCATCTCAGGAGAACAGCAGTGCCTCTACTTTGAAACAGTCCTGTGAACTGAAAAGTTTAGGGTGAATTAAGCAATGCCCAGGGACTCTGTTGAGGACCACCAATCTGGAGGAGGCACCAGAGGGTGAGTCCTGACAAAGGAAACTCTGTGTTGTGAGTGAAAACAAAGAATCATTTGGGAGAATATGTACTCCTAGAGAAATGCTGTCTTGCACAGACATTTTTTTTTTTCATTAAACTTGTCCCAACAAATGTTTAATGCTCATTTTCCCTGAATGTTATTCCCTGGGGTAATGTTAATTTAGAGTTAGAATCCTTACCACTTGTTTTACAAGTGTAATTTTCATGACAATTTCATATTTATTTATACTTGCCATAGGAAAATGCTGTGAAAATATTACATTGTCATATATCAGAAAAATAATGATTAGATTTAAGACTCTGATATATTTTAGGAGGTAGGAAACAAAAGCAAGACACATTTTTTTTAAGCCAAAAAGGACATTGTATGCGTGCCAAATCAGGGCTTCCTATGAAGCATGTAATTTAGGTTAAAAAACAAACGTAATGTAAGCTTTTGGCTTGTTAACTTTTCCAGCTCACCCATTTATTTTCATGACTTATCTCCCTGTAAACAGTGTTTACACTTGCAAAGGCCTAAGTCATTCTCTGGACGGAAAAAGGAAAACTGTTAAAATCATGGGAAATGATGACTTTTCAATGGTTGCCAGGGAAGGGCGTGCATACTGCAGTAGGTGGGTATTTTAAAGAGAATTGTAAGCCCTTTGCATGGATTTTGTTGTTGTTGTTTGTTTGGAGCAGAAGTATTTTTGCCTTGAGAAAGATACCTCATGTGATTTGTGGAACCCAAAGCTGCCGCTGTAGATATCGGCATACCTTCTTCATTCACACTGTCCACAGAGGGGCGTGGTCAAACCTGTGTGTGAGATTTTCTGTGCTGTGATGATTCCCTTGTTCTCTCGTGGTCAGAGGCATCTTCGATGCACGTGTTTAACAATATCATGGCTAACCTTCCCTTGTTCTATCATGGTCAGAGGCACGTTGGTATGAGTGTTGGTGGCATGTATTCACACACCTGTGGCTCTGTCCTCCACAGATAGCACATCTAAAGGTCAGAGCTACCACCAGAAAGCCATAACTTGCACCCCAAAGCTCAAATTTGCTAAATATTGGTTCGAATTGCTCCTGCAACTGGAAGATGCTTCCTGGGAACTGTCGTTCTAATAATTTTCTCTTAGCCTGGAGCTTGTGTGTATTTCTAAAACAACTTAGGATCCTGATTGTAGCCTATTTCCTGCAAAGACTCCTACAAAATGGAGTGTCTGGGAAAGTGTCCCTAAGACCTGCCTGGGCCAGATAAGTCACCCAGATGAGTACAGGGAGAGTCCATTAATGTGTCAAACTTCTATTGTGGCTCTTCCTGGTAAGTGATTATCAAGATCAGTTTGGAGGTACCTTCCATCCCACACTGGATGCTGGTGACCTCCCTTCCATCCTACACTGGACGCTGGTGACCTCTCTTCCATCCTACACTGGATGCTGGTGACCTACCTTCCATCCTACACTGGATGCTGGTGACCTCCCTTCCATCCTACACTGGATGCTGGTGACCTACCTTCCATCCTACACTGGACGCTGGTGACCTCCCTTCCATCCCACACAGGATGCTGGTGACCTCTCTTCCATCCTACACTGGATGCTGGTGACTTTCCTTCCATCCTACACTGGATGATGGCGACCTCCCTGATACAGCAAGCATATTTCCTGCAGCCAGGAGGAAGAGAAAATGTGTGGGTCTTTGAAGTCAGGTGGCTGCAAAGCTCTGCTTTTTAGGTTGTTTCACAGAAAATTGATGTTTTTTTCTACAAGCTTTTTGGCTTCAGTGCTCTGAGGTAGCAGTTATTTTGTAGGACCTTTCCTGGAGAAATGGACTTGGGAATATTTAAATAGCGAGAAGGCTTGCTATTACACACACACACCAATTCCAGCTTCCCACAGAGTAGTTCAGTCAGCAACATTCCCAAGAGGTATTGTAATAGACTTGTTCTATGCTATTCTGATCACATACGTATTCAGCAGTGGAAGAGACTGAAGCTCCTTTTTGAATATTTTAGGCAAGTTATTATTGCTTTTGACTAAATTGTTCTATTTATGCATTGAGAATAGAATAGTTTCCGGTCCCCCTTTGTCCGTCTTTTGTACTTTTATCCTCTTGTCTCAACCTCTCTCAATCCTACCTCTCCAGAAATCCTTACTTGATGGTTTTCACAGTTGTCCCACCTCCCCCGGATGTGAGAGGTCAGAAGAGAGAGCTGGCTGCTAGGTTCATGAGTCATGCAGGGCCTGGAGCTGCTTATGATTCAGCTTCAAATCGGGATGGGGTGGGTCACTGCTTGCCCCACCTCTCAGGTGCACAGAGGCCCAGCTGTGATAGTTCCCTTCTGCTGCCTGAAACTCCAGGTCAGGATGCTTCAGACAGGAGAGGACCACCTGCCTAAGTACCTACTTCCTTCCATACCGGGCTGCAGAGTCCTTGAGCACCTCCATGCTTTCGATAAAACCTCATTGTGTTGTAAGAACAATGGGTGCGTGGCTGCATCATGCTCTTGGCTTTGAGGGTTTGTTACCTACATGTGTACGTATCATGAAGTGTGGGAACTAGAGAAATGCATGAATGGGATCATTTCCTGGGGAAACTCAGCTGTCCAGCATGTATGTGCCAGTTCTCATCTGTGCTGGTTGCAAATGTTTCTCATGTTTTCAATCTGTAAGTGGCTGTGTAGGGAAGTAAGTCAGATCCTTGGCCATTAAAGAGTTGCATGCTGGGTTTCTTCTTGATGACGTGTTGATGATCTGTCTAGTTAATGCCTTGTTTCTTATGTGACCATACACAGCAGGTGGCCAATGAGCCTCATCATTGCTGATTGGCTTGCAAATGGTAATTGTACGTGGCTTAAATTGACACCATATTTAAATATTTTGAATATTTTCCCTCTTAAGTGGAAAAGTTGAGGATAAAGAACTGTTTAGAAGGCTTCACATGTTGTAGATATGGGCTGCTTCTGTGTGAGGCTAGCATGTGTCAAGTCACACAGTAGTCAAGGTGTTCTGTTGTTTTCTTATGCACACGTTGTGCCTCTGATTCTACCTGGTGGCTTTTCTTCTCAGTGTGATGGCTCAGAGGCTGGTCTGCGGGTCTGAGGTAATCCTGTCTATGTGCTGATGACAAACATTAGCAGGCCTGGACATTTACTCCTTGATGGTCTTGGTGGCTGGCTGTGTCCTGTCAGTCCTCATGCTGGCCCCATGAGCATCCTGGGCTTTTAAGTGCTCTTCTGGCTACAGTGACAGTAGTATGGCCACAGGAATGAGTGAGGAGAGGGGAAGGGAATGAGCTTTCCACCTCTACATGCCCTGTAGAAATGACTCCCTCTAGATTTTCTGAACCTGCACAGCGCTGGCTGGGACTGGCAGCCGCGTGAGAGTCTATCCTATTGCTCAGGCTTATGACATCACCTTGGATCTTTCTGCTGGAGAACAGACTTCTGGACACTGCAGGCTATACTATGTAGCTTCAGATTCTGACGAATTAGACATCAAAGTATTGAAAAGACTTTGAGTCTGGGCTCCACCATGCTAGTCCTCTAGCAACTTGGAGTGTGGGAGTCAGTGTGATAACCCCTGGTTGGCTGATCTTTGAGTGCTGTAGGTCTCTTTGAGGTGCTGTCTACCACAGTACTGCATTTCAAAAGCTTAGATGCCGATTATTAAGGCTGGCTTATTTATGTGGCATCCGATGCCCGTGGCTCTGCAAAGATTTTTCTCCCTTAGCTTGTTTTGGGTATTGAAGCTGCTCAGCCGTGTGGTGACAGATGAGGAAAGACTCCTAATTCAGGTTGTGGGTAACTCTTCCCTGTAGTAGAGTCTCAGGATGGGCCAGCCTTTCCAGGCACAGTTGACCCTGTGGTCATCTGTCATTGTGTCCTAAGAAGGGAGAGATGTGCTAGTGACTGGAGTCAGTGCCGGTCCTGGACCTTCAGGGGGACTCAAGGAATCAGGTTCCTGGAATTGCTCAGGATCTGTGGACTACAAGTGCACAAACCCTCACTGAACTGTTCGGGAAACCCCAGGTGGGTCCCAGGGCTTGCTTCTGGGGGTTTCTGCACTTCTGGGAGTTCTCCAGGGGAGGACAGTGGGGATGAGACTGTCGGCCAAGCAGCTTCCTCTCGCTCGTTCTATAGGTGACTTCTGGTTCAGCCAACCACAGGCATCTGCGAACTACTTCCTCGAAAAGAGTGAACACAGAGCATGCTCTGTTCCTGGCCTATGTGATTTTTTCTCATCCTTCCTCACTCGCTGCCTCTCAAATGCCCCTTTGATTGCCCTCTCCTGCTCTTTCCTTAGCTTCAGCCGTAGTGGCACACTTGGGGAGATTCTGTCGGTGAGGAGGGTAGCCAGAGCTTGGCCATGCTTCCTATACTTTGTTTGCTTTGGACTTAGGATTCCTCTTGGCTATCCCAACAATAATGGCTCTTTAAACAGCTACGTGTGAGAAGTGCGGGCTTCGGAGTCAAACTGGTTCCATAACGGATCCAAGGTGGCTAATCAGTTCTTTCCCACAGTCAGACTGCGCAAGAGCACGCCAGACATGACTGACACGACACCCCTCTGGTGGGGATCTGGGCCTCGAGAGTGCCGCACCTCTGAGAACTTACTTCTGGCATGTTGGGTGTGTGTTGTTACTTCTGAAATGCCCTGACTCAGTGGCGGAGGTGTGCAAGCAGAATGAGAGCCTTCTCAACTCCGGAGCTGCCCTCCCAGATCAGTATCATTAGGGTCTCTTGGGCAAGTTCCACCACACTGTGCTCTGGAGACCCCTGAACTCCCTGCCCTTCACCGGATCCTCCTCTATAAGAACACCCTAGCTGGTGGCTGAGTTTCCACAGCCGCTGTCATATTCTTCCTGGCATGCCGCAAGACAAGATGAGCTGTAGGTGCCTCAGACCCAGGGGATAGCTGGCGACCTTGAGGAACCAGGGCGACCTTGTGACGGAACTTGCCACCTCAGGTGTTACTGGTGAAAGAAGAAGGTAGACCTGGGAGGGGCTTCATCTAACTGGACCAGAAGGAGTCACCGTGAACAAATGGTGACTGGACAACATTGTGAAAGCCACCCAGCGCTGACCATGAGAGAGTCTGTGTGACTCAAGGCAAGCAGGGTTTTTTTTTTTATCTTCTTTTTTTGATCCCAAAGGATGCTGGTTATATGGATGTAGCAAAGAAACCAGCTTCCATGGGCAAGCTTAAGGGCAGGCAACAGCATATAAGCTTCTTGGGTGTCTGTGTTCTGGGTCTCTCAGCTTCTCAGCCAGCGAGGAACCGGTTCTTTACGTGTGTGAGGGGAGTGAACAGTCCAGGTTTCAGACATTTTTTACACAGAGCTAGCGTGGATAAAAGATTAAAGGCAACAGCTCCAGAAATGAAGCCTAATTATAACACAGACATATTCAGAAGCTCTACATGGGGGTTTGCAAGTGCTATTTTCCGTGTTTTAACTTTCTAGTGACGAACTTTCTTAAGTCCTCACATCATGGGGAGACTGGGAAGCTGACAGAGAGAGCAAGCATCCATTCTGTGTCTGTTGCTTAACATCCCTGCATTTCTCAAGTTCTGTCTGTCTGAGCCCCAGGGCCATGAGCGCTGCAGGGAGGAGCATGGCTGGGAGGACTCCTTTGGGGTCTAAATTCTTTTGGCAAGTTATTCTTGGGGATACCGTGTTAGAGATCCTCATCTGTAGTGGAAGGTTCTGGAAACTTGAGTTGAGACTTGGAGTCTCAAACTTGGAATGATGTGGGAAGTTCAGAGAGCCCTGCTCTCCCTTCCCTGGGAGCAGAGGGCCTGAGGTTTAATGGAGGAGACGAGGGACTCAGGATGTGGGTGCCCCTCCAGCCTTAGCCTGTGGGTTGATGGGAGCCAGGATGAGTGCATCTACAGCGTTGGCTGCGGTGTCCATGTTGGTGATCCGAAGTCACAGGTCAAGAGTCGCCACCCGGCTTCTGGATCAGAGGGTAAAGAACCCGGGCACTGGGTGTCTGATATAAGGCTTCCATGTGTCCAGGGTTTAGGAAACTACTCACAATGATTGATGGGCCTCTAAGGCCCAACTTGATGGCTCTAGGGGAAAACAAAGTTGACATGGAATTTAAATCGCTTCAAATTTCTACTGTTCTACTACTGGTATTGAGGTAATCGCAGAAACACAGGTTTCCAGAGCCTTGGGGACTGTAGAGATTGTGACAGTTCTTCTCAAAAGAAGGATTTCATGGCAAGGGCATGTCAATTCCTTCCCCCCTCCCTTCACACCCCCCGGCCCCCCCCCCCCCCCGCATCCTAACACAAAAGTTTAAAACAATATTCACAATTGTTACATAAGAAGTTTTGAAGTCAGTGTTTTAACTCACTGTTAATTAAATATGTGCATGTCTTTGCCTATATTATTATCTCCAAGAGATAAACATAATATTGCCCGTGGTTCTCTGTAGTTAAAACTTTTGGTTAAACAGGGAAAGTAAAGAAAAAAAAATCTATGTATGCTGTAATTTGACTTTTACTAATGATATTGCTTAAATGCTGCTATTAAACACTGGTGTGAGTTGTCTGGTGCCTGATGCTGTTGTCCTTGTTCCTTAAGGAGCTGTCAATCAAATGTATCTCATAATGACAACTCTAGCATGAATGCCATTAGACTTACGAAGCAAAAACACCAAAAATTCAGAGTCTGTATCCCTGCACTTAAGCCAAATAAGCCCTTCTGAGGTCTCCCCACCCTCATGTTCTGCATGGAATCTACACTTCGTGATTTGAACTGATTTTCTTAAGTGAAAATAAAATTTGTTCTTTGAAATGTCCTGACAGGAGTGTACTTCCCCACTGCAGCTGGATCAAAGTTGTGTCATTTTTTAAAGTTTGAGAACACAATGAGAAGCTGTTGAAGTGTGCATGTTTCATTGGAACTGAATGCTCTATGAGAAACAGACTGAGTCATGACGATGGAAGGTTGACACTTGCATTTGCAAATATTTTCTTACTTTCCTCTTTTTCTTTATTATTTCATCTTCTTTATGTTTACTTTTGGTCTTGTTCTTTTAAAAGCTGTTTTGATTACTTTTAGTGTTTAATTACTATGTGTGTGTGATCGTGCATGGAGATGTTCATGGAGCTTCCTAATTAGAAATAACCACAGAAATAACCAGCCGTCACCCCTGAAATCATATGCGTACAAGTAGTACTAAATGGGTTGAGCAGGTTATATACATGTAGCAATATACATTAAAGAAAAAGAGGTTATGATCTCAAGAGGGTGCAAGGGGGTTTACATGGAAGGAGTTGTAGGGAAGAAAGAGACTAGGGAAATAATGTTATTATATTTTAATTTAAAAGTTACTACACAAAAAACCAGTGCTCTTTCCAATGTCCTTCTCCTGCCTTCATTTTTTATTTAGATCATTATTTTTCTACTTTATGAAAAATTACTTTTCATTTTAACCTTAGTTATGTACAGTGATACAAACTGATAGATTGCTTACCAGTGAATTTTTTCTTTTACATTGGATGTATTATCTCTTAGCCTTTTTTTTTTTTTGTATGTTGAATTCTGCTTTTTGATTGACTTATGTGTCAGGGTGCTGGTCCTATGTGGATGTTTTTATTGATAATGATTGAACACATTTATGAAGTTCACTGTGATGTTTTCATGAGTGAATACATCGTAATGATTCAGTCAGGACACAAAGCACATTTACCTTTTCTGTGATAAAATATCCTGAAAAAAACAACCTGTCTTAGTTACTTTTCAATTTCTGTGACAAAGCACCATTACCAAGGCAACTTGTAGAAGAAAGACTTTATTAGGGACTTCAGCAGATGAGTCCATGGCCATCATGGTGGAGAGCTAGGTGGCAGGCAGGCAGGCATGATGCTGGAGCAGTAGCTGAGAGCTCACATATGATCCGTAAGCATGAGGCAGAGAACACCTCCTGGGAATGGTGTGAGCCACACCCTAGTGACACACCTCCAAAAGGCCTCATTTTCTAATCATTCCTGTAGCTGGAGAATTTTCTCTCCGGGTCCCACCAAGCCCCGGCAGTCCAACAGCCCACTTATAAAATAAACACACAGATGCTTATATTATTTAAACTGTTTGGCCTAATGGCTCAGGCTTCTAGCTATCTAGTTCTTACATCTTAATCCATTTCTATAAATCTATACCTTGCCACGTGGCTCGTGGCTCACTGGCATCTTCACATGCTACTTGCCATGGCAGAAGCTGGCAGTGTCTCCCTCCTCAGCCTTCCACTTCCCAGAATTCTCTCAATTCTCCTCTCTGTTAGTCCCGCCTATACTTCCTGCCTGGCCACTAGCCAATCAGTGTTTTATTTATTGACCAATCAGAGCAATTTGACATACAGACCATCCCACAGCACATTCCTAAACAGTCCATCAACTAGGGACCAGGTATTCAACCATGTGAGCCTAAGGGAGCCATTCTCATTCAAACTACCACACAACTTAAGGAAGAAAAGGTTTATTTTGGTTTACAGTTGCAGAGGGCTAGAGTTACTTGTGATGGGGAAGGCACGGGGACAGGCAGACAAAGTATCTTTGTGGAAGCAGGAAGTGGCTGATTACTCTGCATCTCTACTTAGGAATGGGAATGAGGATGGGGCCAGGCTATCAGCCCTCAAAGCCTGGCCCCAATGACATACTTCTTCCACATAGGACCCACCTCCTGAAGGCTCTATAACCTTCCCAAATAGTGATGCTGAGGATTAAGTATTCCTACGTACGAGCCTATAGAAGAAATTTCATCCAGGAATAGTATAGTTGGATAATATGGTAGTTCTGTTTAAAATTTTTATGAGGAACTTCATATTTCATGTTCCATAAAAGTGAAATGGGTGTTTGTGATCATTGAGCCTAGCTATTTCCAAATTTTTGGAAATAAATAAGGATATTTTTCACATAAACAACCCCACAGTCACATTGAGGACTAACTGTGCTTTTTATATGTACTGATGGATAAAAGTGAAAAATGGGATTGTTGACCAATATCTCTCTTGAAAAATCAATAAAACATCATGGTTTGTATCCAGCAATATTTACTTGACAATATCCAAGAGTATGCACATTTTAAGCATTTTTAAAAATCACTTAAACAAGGCAACTCTGTGAAATGATGGATATAAAATGATAACTACTATCATTTTACCGAGTATATGTGTATCAAGACACCACCTTTCAACCCTTAAATATATACTATAACAAAAAGATTTATGCTTCATGACTGAGTAAGGTTCACTCCAAGATACAAGACTGATAAACATTTAATGCCATTCTAGTTATCCACTGTACCATTAGTCTACTAAAACATGATATAAATATAGATGATATATGGGTCTATTCCAACAGCCAATCATGTTGGCACACTCAGCAAATTAACAGTAAAGGAAATGCTTGGACTTGACAACATCAAACAACAACAACTGCTGTGGGATGTATGGCAAATGTGTTGCTGATTAATCAATAAAACACTGATTGGCCGTTGGCTAGGCAGGAAGTATAGGCGGGGCAAGGAGGAGAATACAGCTGGGAAGTGGAAGGCTGAGTCAGAGAGACACTGCCAGCCGCCACGATGAGAAACAGCTTGTGAAGATGCCGGTAAGCCACGAGCCATGTGGCAAGGTATAGATTAAAGGAAATGGATTAATTTAAGCTATAAGAACAGTTAGCAAGAAGCCTGCAACGGCTATACAGTTTGAAAGCAACATAAGTCTCTGTGTTTACTTGGTCGGGTCTGAGAGGCTGTGGGACTGGCAGGTGAAAGAGATTTGCCCTGACTGTGGGCCAGGCAGGAAAACTCTACCTACAAACAACAACAACAACAACAACAACAACAACAGCACTCCAACCCCCTATAGCCCTCATCATAGTCATTGACAAAATATTGGATGTTTCCCCCTCCATCCAGGGAAAAAGGCAAGGATATAATAAAAAAGGCTTAGCCATTGTAATAAGGAAAGAAAAAACTAAGTCACAAAATAGATCAAAGGGGTAGGACTGAAGTGTCTCTATTTGCAACTGACAGCATTGCCTGTGGAGAAATTCTTTGAAACCCACAAAGAAAACTCCTTAAATGGTTAAATGATTTTAGCAATATACACAAACTATAAAACAAAACAAAAGCCACTACAGTGAATCAATTACCTTTGGACAGTTTGTGCTTTATCAAACCACAACCTGCAGGCATTTATAAACACTGAGATATATTCTTTATTTTAGGGTGTTATTTCAAATGTGCATGGAAACATCAGACCTCTTCCCTCGAATTGGAGACTCATTTGCAGCCTTGAAGCAGGATGATTGGCCATGAGCTGCCAGAGCAGAGACCTCATGTCTGCTGTCTCCACCACAATCATTGTTTGAAGGTTACTGACCTGAAAGCTATCTTGAGCACAACGATGCCTTTAACACTTCCTGCCCCACAGGAAGTCCTTGATCCCAGATCTGTGATGCTGAAACAGGGTTGCACACTATCAAACATTTCACCATCACGTTTATTGTCTTTAGTGAGATTTTCTCTTTAGTTATATAAGAAAAGCTTGTGGTACATAGAAGTTGTTATCTACTATGAAAACAATTAAAAAATACACTAAATACTGTCATGTTTGGAATAAATAGCATTAGTGGATAGTTTATGGTTATTTAAGTGAAAAATACTTGCCTAAAAATTCAATAGACTTGGAAGTTAGAAGAAAAGTCGTCTCTTCAGCAAGCCATTTAAATATGTGTTTTCTATGGGGACTGGAGAGATGGCTCAGTGGCTAAGATCATTTGCTGCTCTTCCAGAGTACCTGAGTTTGGTTCCTGGCACCCATGTCCTGTGGCTTACAACCACCTATACCTCTAACTCCAGAAGATGAGAAGCACCTGCACCCACATGCACATATTAATATGTACACACACACACACACACACACACACACACACACACACACACCAATAAAAATAAATCCCAAAAGGTTTTTTCTAGAATCATCTTCCTTTAGTACTGGAGGAAAAAAAGATCTATCCCTAGTATTATTGGAGCCGGCAGCCACTTGAGCCACCCATCCCCAGGAGGTGAACTAAACAGATAAGTGATAGTTACACCATAGTACAGGAGTGCCATTCACAGTGTGAAGAGGGACAAGGAGATCCAGTGACTCCCAAGTCCATCTTTGGGATCCTGGCTTCGGTTCAGTCTTAGAGAGCGAGAGGCATGATGGCGAAGCAGTCCTGGTAAAGGTGTGCTCCTTCCCATCACAGCCCATCCTTGTCTGGATCCTAGTTTCTTCTGAAAGGTGGTCTGACAAGATGTCAGAACTGTGTGAAACCACTTCCTGGGAGACAAGTTCCTCCTCTGGCTGGAAATCCCAGTTCCCTGGACATCTTTTTTTTCAGTAGTTGGATAGCCAAAGGGAGGGGCACAAGTGTTGCCGAATAGTTTCATTCCTTTCAGGAAGGTTACAACAATGGCATCTTGAAGCCTTTAACCATGGGGTCAGAAGGGTTGAAGTTCCACATGTAGGGCACCCATCAAGCTGTGGGCAGGGAGGCATGTCTCCTCTGTCCCACACCCCTGGTGACACACTCTTGCTGCAGTGGCTCCTGCTGCTCTCTGCCTTACATGCCTGTGTCAGCTGCATCCTTGAGGGTGTCGCCAGGTTTTTAAAGGGTTGTATTCCTGTATAACCAGGGCTGCAACCATATGCTGTGGTCTCAGGTCAGAGAGGCTATCTTTAGTAAAAAATATCTGTGACTATTTTTATATGAATAGAACTCTTCTGAGGAGTACTTACTCTTTCTTGGGAACATTCTCATTTTGTAAGCTTAAATGGTCATACTTGAAGGTAAGCGTGGTTTTTATGCTATTATATGAAATGTGATTTGAACATGTTTGACCGATGGGACTAACTTTGAGAGGAGAAAATTCTAGTAAAGCATAAAATAGAAGCCTTAATATATGCATGTAAGTGGTTTGCTAACCTTTGAAATCTAACTTAACCAGGAGATGCGTCGTATTGCTTCTTAGCCGGAGGCAATTTGTGACGCATTTCTCCTAAGAAGTGAGGAGAGAATGAATGAAATTCTTGGAGTTTGTTTCTGAATGTTCCTACATTTGTTACACGGTATAGCTGGAATATAGTACATTGATATCTGTGTATTTTAAGATAATCTGAGTGATCGCACATTAACATATAGGATTTGGGACAATATATTTTCCTATAGCTTCTTTTCTTTTATTAGATAATTTTCAGTAAATACAACTTGGCAAAGCTGACCTTGCCTGGTGACTTATGGTACAAAGACAGTTGCTTCTGGAAGTGAATCCTTGATCCATTTAGTCAATTAAGAAACATTTAAAATTACTTGCATGCACCGTGCCAAACACTAGCAGGGCTAATTTGAATATGATACATGATTCTTGTTCCCAGTGAATGCAACTGTGTAGTTCCAAGGAAGCTGACTGTGATGCATTTAGCTGGTGGCATCCTCAGCATGTTTGACTTTTAGAAAGCTAGAGGATCTTCTTTCTACATCAGCTAAAAGGATACTTGTTACTCAGTTCGTCTAAGGCATAGGTAAGGAGCAGGGGCGAAGGCCATCGTTTGGCCTCTCATTTCAAAGTATACGAATCCAATACACAAAATTGTGGCAAAGCCCCGTGAATGGGAAGGTGTCAGACACAACTCCTCAAATGTGTTCTATCACCTCTGCTCACACAACTTGAGAAAACAGAAACTGAGCCGGGGACTCAGATGTGTTAATGTAGACTGGCTGAGGTGAGGCCTGTTTCCAGGAGGGACCCAGGTCTCGGAGGCTTCTGAGGATTCTGGAAGGTTTTAGATATGTACCCATCAAGATTAAGGGCATCAGTTAAGAAAAGTAGAAGATAAAATGAGCCATTAGACCTGAATTCTAAAACCTTCTGCCTCCTTGGCAAGAAAGATTGGAATCCAGCTTTCTGTTTTGTTTTCTACTTGTGAAAATTCACCAAAGATTTGCAGTAATCGAGAGAGAGAGTTAAATAAGACAAAAACAAACAAACAAACAATAAAAAAACAATAAAAAAATCAAACCTGAATTTTAAGAGGCAAAACAGAGAGACTGTGGAATTTATTACTTGGGTCCCTCTGCTTCCTTACCTAGTCACCTCATTTGAGAAATGACAGCTCATGTTCTGGGGACCAGAGGGAACAGGGCAGGGATGGAGTTGTCTCACAGCCTGTCCATTTCTTTCCCTGTTGTGACAAATCCGCTGGAGGAAAGGAGGATTTATTCTGTCTCACAGTTCAAGGTACATCCCACCATGGTGGGTGTGGCGGTTTGAATGAGAATGAGCCCCGTAGGCACATGTATCTGAATGTTTGGTCCCCAGGTGGTGGACTGTTTAGGAAGGGTTAGGAGGCGTGGCCTTGTTGGAGGACCAGTGTCACTGGGAATGGGCTTTGAACCCAGTTAGTGCTTTCTGCCCGCAACTTATGGATCAGATGTGAACTCTCAACTACTACTCCAGTGCCATGCCTGCCTGCTGCCATGCACCATGATGGTCATGGACTAATCCTCTGTAACTGTAAGAAAACCCCCAATTAAATGACTTCTTCTATAAGCTGCCATGGTCATGGTGTCTCTTCACAACAATAGAACAGTAAGCAAGACAGTGGGCAAGAAACTTCAAGCAGCTGCTTGCACTGAATCAACAACCAAGATGCAAGAGCTATGAATGTTTTTATTGGAATGCCTGTGAACTCCAGTCCTAAATGCTGCTCCCTGGGAGAATATCTGTGAAATACTTTCATGTTGTATCTGCAAAAGGCAACTCAGGAGAAGCTGAGAAATAAGATGCAGTCATGGTTTGCTTGGTTTGTTTTCGAAGAGTGATGGAACTTTTAAGAGGTGGAGCCTGGTGCGAGGTGAATGGATCCATGGGGACATTGCCTGCAGAAAGGATGCAGTAGTTCTGGTGGGAGCCTGGTTAGTTCTAGGAGTGAAGCATTATGGAATTGTTATGAACTGTTATGAGAGTGAGCTTGACATCCCCTGTTCTCTGGCTTCCTGTCTTACTATGTTATGGCTCTTGCTGTGCCTGCCTGCTATTGTGACATTATGATATAGAGCTGCTACTACTTTGATCGGACAAACTAAATAAATATATTTGCTTTATTAGTTATCCAGACTTGGGTATTTTGTTGTACTAACAATGGAAAATTAACTATTACAAACGCTTATATGCGTTTTGAAAAGCTCAGATACCTGGGATTTAAGAGGCCATGACCATTTGTAGTGCTGTGCAGAGAGACAAGGTTCTGTATGAGCTTAGAGCTCAAAAATCAAAGAAAGCCAGAGAAGCTCTCCCTTATAACTGACCTCATGGCCTGGAATGAGCAGGAGGTGATGGCTGAGGCAGAATTGCAAACTGCCTGGCTGAATACTGGAAGTATGACCTGACATTCACCAAATCCCTGGCAAAGAAAATGGGAGATTTGTTAGTCTTGGGTGTCCAAGGCCTCTATAAAATTTATTTCTAAAATTAACTTAGAAAACTCAGTGAAAAAAGAGTTATAACAGTTAACAACTTCCATAACCAGCTTTTGGAGGAAAGATTTGATCTCTAGAGTTGCCATATTATTAAAATGGCTACTTTTCAATAAAAATGAGATAAGAGAAGCAATAATAATGAAGAGCTATATATGAAAAAATATTCAGCCAAAACCATCCATGAAGAAGGCCAGGCATATGACTCCCTGAAAGGAAGCTATTTTTAATATAAACCTATTAATTGGTTGAAAATTTCATAATGCATACAATGTATTATAAACAGGTGAGTTATGGATAGCAAGTGGAGGGAATAAGGGCACTGAATTCTCAGTTTCCTGCTGACAAGGGGCCAAGTGGGAGGGGGAAGTTGGGAGTCGGGGTCATGCATGGCAGGAGGTGTGAGTGAAGAAGCTTTCAGTTGAATGTCATTGTGAAGTCCTGAGGCATCTGTTCCTTGAGAGAGCTGAGAAGGTAGGTTGCTAAGGAGAAAAACATGGATTGTTATCATGGGCCATTAGGGCTAGCCATGGGAAGAGTGATAATTGCCAGAAAGAGTGGAATAGGGAAGTGCCCTGGTTGTACAGAAGAGGCAAGAGTGAATGAACAAGGCATGAGAGCAGATATGTCTTTCATTGGGACATCTTGGGAAACCAGGTTCCAGTTGCTGGGTAGGTGCCAGCCTGCTTGAGCCTGGAGAGGTGGTACCAGCAGTGAATTGAGGGATGATGTGTTCTTTAGGGGTACATGAGCTATCACATCTGCTGTTTCTCTGGAGGTGGTATTGCATCCAGCCTGTAAAGGTGTCAATAAGAGTTAAGAGATACGGAGCCTTTTTATAAGTGGAGATGTGGGTGAAATCAACCTGCCAGTATTCTGCTGGTTGGCATCCTCAGAGGTGGTGCAGGGGCTGGTGTATCTGGAGGATCCCCTGTAGACTGGCCTTGGCAGGAATCTGGCAGGAGGGGTGGATCTGTGCAGGGACCTGTAAGTGTCTGTAAAACATTGGAAAAGATTTACATCTTGGTGTCATAGCAAAGGTTATGGCTTTGGGTTAAAAGATATGAACATTTCCTAGCTTCAGCCCAATGAAACATATCTTTAATTCTATAACCAGAAGAAATTTACTGAATGGAAGTGGTTGAGTGAGTGAAGGAGGAGGGAAGCTTCCTTAAACACCATCAGATCTGAGAAGGATATGAAAGTGAACAGAAGTGAGACAACTTTCCTATACTCAGATAAACAAACCTTAAAGCTGTTTCTTTTATCTAATTCTCCAGGATATACTGAGAGCAGTCAATAGTAAAAAGTTACACTGAAATCTGTTCTGTGAGATTATCTGATCTGGTAACAAGGTAAGTTGTGTCTAGACCTAGTAGTAGCCCTAGGAGAGGGTGACCTGTGAATTTTATGTAGAGAGTTGAGAAGGCAGCTGAAGCAAAGCCTGGTCATCAAATGGAATCAGAGATCTGAGAAGGATGGATTATATCTGAGTGCAGACCAAGCAGCTTTTGAATCTATGACAGGGACCAGTTCACACCCAGTTAGCCATACCCATGTCTCCACATTGTTGGAGGCAGAAGTACCAGAACAGCATCAATCTTCGACCACTAGGCCCATGACGTGGGTGTTTTTCCTATGAAAGAGGGACATAGGGAAGACTAATCTTACTTTGTTTAGGCAAAAGGGGTGCAATCAATTCTCCAATGGCCTGCTGTTTTTCCACAGCCTGGGCCCGGTCCTGGCAGCAGGTGTCACATTGGGGCACCTTGCCTAGAGGTGCCCATAATTGCCATAATTCAGGTGGAGATGTCATGGTGCCTCATAATCTTCTTTGGAGATATTGGGTCACCGCTAGGATCTGGGAGTTTCTTGTGGTGGTATTGCGTTCCCCCAAATATTGTGTACCCTAATAAACTTATCTGGGGTCAGAGAACAGAACAGCCACTAGATACTTAGGATAGGCAGTGGTAGCACACGCCTTTAATCCTAACATTCCAGAGGCAGAAATCCATCTGTTCAAGGATACAGCCAAGCATGGTGACTCACGCCTTTAATCCCAAAAGGCAAGCCTTTAATCCCAGGGAGTGATGGTAGAAAGCAGAAAGTTATATAAGGCATGAAGACCAGAAACTAGAAGCATTTGGCTGGTTAAGCTTTCAGGCTTTTGAGCAGCAGTTCAGCTGAGAGCCATTTGGATGAGGACTCAGAGGCTTCCAGTCTGAGGAAACAGGATCAGCTGAGGAATTGGCAAGATGAGGTGGCTGTGGCTTGTTCTGGTTCTCTGATCTTCCAGAGTTCACCCCAATAACTGGCCTCAGGTTTGATTTTATTAATAAGACTCTTTGAGATTCCTGCTACAGTTTCTGTCTGATAAAATAAGCTTTTTGATCAACATTTTAAATGCCATATTCTGCAGATCTCTGAGCATTTGAGGACTGCCTGTCTATTAGGTAGGAGTGGCTGACTATCAGTTTATGTTCCCTAGCAGACAGTGTGTTAGCAGCTTTCGTAAGACTGGGACGTACTGTCTCCTGAGAAGACAAAGAGGAGTGGAGTGACAGGGGAAAGATCCCAGGGCCAGATGGGAACAGGAGAAAAGGGGCTTGTGAGTCGGGGTGTGGCCCAACTCTGAGAAAAGGACCCTCTCGGGGGACCAGAAACTCCATCATAGAATATATATCTTGTTTATTAGATAGTCCATTTATCAAACATATGACATTTATTTATATTTTCTAGAAGAAATAGGTATAAATAGGAAAAGAGTGAAAGGCCCTGTCAGAGTGGGGGCGGGTCCTGATTTCTCACAGAAGTCATAAATGTTCTGAAAAATCACGGTTCCCATGGATGAGAGCGGGATAAAAGGAGTCACTACAGCCTATAGCTGTGAGTCCCCAGGGCTAGAGGGAGGACAGAATGAGGACCAAGCCATCAAATGTGGCGGTGGCCACATTCAACGGGGGAGGACTTAGCCTAAGCCAGAGAAGTCTCAGCACATAGCAGTAGGATGTTCGAGGTGGCCAGAGGGAATCTCACACACAGGAAAAGGTCAAGGATCATGTTGTAAAAGCCAGAAGGGCCTAAGGGAGCTGTGGGCAGCTCCAAAGGGGGAATTGAAACTTACACTGTTGCTGCTGGTGGATAAGGTGGTGAGCGATCAGGTGAGTTGGAGCCTGTTGTGGGTAGACTGGGTCCAGGATCCTGGCATGGGAGGGGCTGCCCCGAGGGCCTATCTGAGTCACGGAACCAATGTAATACAGCCAGAGAGGCCTTGGTGGGCGGAGCCAAGGTGCCCCATCTTGACTGACAGACAGAGACGCCCCGGCCACCTGCAGACAGTGCTCAGTGGGGAGTTTATTTGGTGGGGGGAAGAGAGAGGGGAAGATAGGGAAAGAGAGAGACAGAGGGAGGGAGGGGGAGAGGGAGGGAGAGGGAGAGAGAGAGAGAGAGAGAGAGAGAGAGAGAGAGAGAGAGAGAGAGAGAGAGAGAGAGAGAGAGAGAACAAAGGGAAAGAGTCCCGTCTTAAAGGGGACAGGAACATAGAACGTAGGATGATGTCAGGACGCTGAGCGAGCCAGGGTATTAGCTGCTTATCGGCCAGGATTCCAAGAAGTGGGTCTGAATGCTAACACAATGTATTTTGACTATGCCCACTCCCACTCCTCTACCTAACTCCTCCCAGTTCTATCCCTGGTCTTCTTATCTTCCTCTGGACTTCATGTCCTTTTTGTATAACCCGCTGTGCCCATATACTCATGGGTGTGATGCTATCCCCTGGATAATGGTCAACCTTCCTGGGGCCACACGGTTATAAAAAATAGCCTTTCCCTCCTCCACATCCATCACTTGTCAGTAGCTTCTCAGGTAAGGTTGGGGTCTTTTGAACCCCCCTCCACACTGGAATGTTGGTTTGTGAGTGACCCTTTGCAGGCAGCTGCAGCTGCTGAGAGTTCACATCTAAAGCTATATTTATTTATCTGGGAAAAGCTATTTTTTTTTCTCTGTATTGCCTATGTTGGTCTCAAGCTCCTCAGCTCAAGTGAAACTCCTAACTCAGTGTTCTGAGCAGCTAGGACAATAAGCTCACATCACCATAGCCTAGACTAAGCCTTGAAATTTGTCGTTTTGAGTATATTCAAAGATTTGGAAAAGGTGATTTTCAAAGAACCAAATGCATGGATAAAATCTCAAGAAGTAGAGAATGTTGGGGAAACGACAGATATTATAAAGGAAGCAAACAGAAATTCTGAAGTAGAAAAGCACACTATATAAAACAGAACCCCTGCTAGGTGGGCGAAGCAGCAGGTCAGAGCCTCCAAGCAAAGATCAGTCAGCCTGAGTCAAGGTTAGTTTGGACGATCCAGTTGAAGAAACAGGAAGAGCAGAATGAATGAAATAAATAATGAAATCTCTGAGATTTGCAAGCTACAATATACCATGACGTGAGGAGCATGACTGGGCTGTGGGGTTGGCTGGTTTGTGGGGAAGTGTCTGAGGATGTGGAGACATTGGCAGAAAAATCCTGTAGGATTTGAAAGGACCAGGCAGTATCTCTTTTTCCTTCTTCTCATGGTGTGTGTGTGTGTGTGTGTGTGTGTGTGTGTGTGTGTGTGTGTGTTCAAACATATGGCCCATAGGTGTGTGGGTGTACATATACCCTGTGTGTGCATGCAAGTGGAGGTCCGAGGTTAAGGTTGGGAATTATCCTAGATCACTCTTCCATGGGAGGGCAGAGTCTGGTGAGTTCAGATCACTAGCTTGCTCTGGGGATTTCCCATTTCCCCGTTATTTCCCCCATCTGAGGCTGGAATCACAGGTGGACTGCCACATTTCCCTCCACATTTATGTGGGTTTTTGGGATCTGAATTCTAGTCCTCATACTTGTAAGGCCCAGGCTTTAACCATTGGGCCATCTCCCTAGTTCTGGCTAACATCTTAAAGGATGCAAAAACACATTGGATTAAAAGCTATAGAGAAAGATTCAAGATAAAACCAGGTTGCTGTTAGAATTGGCTGTTGAGTCTGCACCCTATCATGGTTTATCAAAACACTGGCCAGCCACCCAGAGAGCTCTCTATTCTCCGCCTCTCTCCCCTTGTCATGGAGGGCTGGCTAAGAAGGCAGCCCTTTGATATTGATTTGGAAAGAGGTATGTGTCGGAGATTGATTACTTTTGCCTTGTGTAAGACATGAGCAGACTACCCCAGCCCAAACTCCTTCACAGGAGACCTTTGTCCTTGAATGAACACTTGCAAATTGTTTTCTACCACACAAAGCCTGTGTTTGGCCAAGGACCTTCTCTGAAAAGATCCTCATGTGCAATTTCCTTCAGCAAGGAAGAACCAGGGGTGTTTGTTGCTTTGTTTAGTTTATGTTTGTTTATTTTGCTCAGGACTGCCTAGTCTGGATTTTTAAAAAGCTGTTTTTGCCAAGAATGATTCCAGAAACCTGGCATGTGTTTGGGCCGTAAGAAAATTTAAATTTTTCTAAGTATGAATATGGCAGGTGCAGCTTTATTACAACTAACACAGAGTCAGCTCTATATCTGCGTAGTTACTGAGGACCCAGTGACAAGGGGAGCCGTCAGCACCCTTCAACTTAGAAACTGCAACGGGAATACAATGGCTATGAAGTTTGCCCTGGCTGTGAGGGGGTAAAAATGTCACAGTGCAAAGTGTACCAGTAAGTCCCTTCTTTTAGGTTTTGGGAAAGGTCATGGTAACTCAAGGATGTTCAAGTGTGCGGTGGAGTGTGAAGCACCACTCAGACGTAAACTACTGTCTCCGCTCTCGCCGCTAGCATATGAGAGAGGTTCACACTCCTTGTACGTCAGTTTCTGTTCCTGTTGCTGTGATCAAGGACCCCGACCAAAGCAACTCAGGGCAGAAGGAGGTTTTTTGGGCTTAGAGATCAAGGGCTCATAGTCCATCATGCTGGGACAGTCAAGGGCAGCTGGTCACATGACATCCACACACAGGAAGCAAAGAGAGATGAAAGCAAGCTTCTGCTCCTCAGCATGGTTCCTCCATTTTCTACAGTCCAGGATCCTGGCCAGGAAACGGTGCCACTCTCCGTGGTGGGTGGATCCTCCCACCTCACTTAAAGCACTGAAGATTACCAGGCATGTGGAAGTAACAAGTCTTCTCTCGTCTCACTTCTCAGTTATTTCTGGGGAGAGAGAAAGGGGGCAAGGGTGGGGTGGGGAGGCCGTTTTTTCCCCCACGCTCAGTGTTCAGGGAGTAGTCTTTAAGTTCTTCCTCATTGTGGCTTTCCGTCTCCCGCCTTCCCACCGTGGCCTCCTCAGTGTCCCTCAGTGTTCCTCAGTGTCCCTCCTGCTGTCTCTGCCTGCACATTTGCTGCTGTGTCACCAGGCGTGGCTTCAATTCTAGGATGACTCAGGTGTCCAGGCCTTCTGCACACGCTCATGTCTCCCCTTTTCATGCCGTGCGTCCTCTGCATCCTCTTAGGCACCCATGGTCCTTCTTCCCTTCTACTGATGGGTTAAACCTCCCTCATCATTTCCAGGCCTCAGTTTCCACACCAGGAGGCCTGTTCTGACTCATGGATGAACAGTGGCATCTTTGGTGTGCTTGGGGGTGACCCTGAGCCCACACTCACTGATGTCTTCTCGGCTGTTTTCGTTGCTTACCGAATGGCATGCTCAAGAGATCAAGGTCTGTGACATCACCTTCACACCCGTGTCCTTAGAATATACCACAATGCATTACGCCTTGAGGGTGCTTAATGTTCATTTAGTACCTGAGTGATGTCATGTACAGATAGCTGCAGGCATGTGTGGGTGAAACCCAGTGCTGTTGAGCACTTATTGAAGAAGTCCTATAAAGAAGTGTTGATGATTAATCCAAATGAAGTTACTCACTTATTTTTAAATTCACAAAAGAGTAAGATGAGATGTTGAGATGTCATTAGGCATAGTTTTTTTTTTTTTAATGGCTAAAAAGTTAAGGTCCCATTGTTTGAGAATAATTTTTTTCATGCAATGTATTGTGTCAGATTTTAGTTCTACGCCCCTCGTCATCCCATGAGCATTACCCATTTACTGTCTGCTCTTCCCAGATTTTGTGCTCTGTAGTCTGAAGACAGTTTCAATGCCAGGTGTCTGTTTTGTTTTCTTTTAATAGAAAAATCCATATGTTTTCATTAATGTGTGGCAACCACAAACTGGGGTGCTGTCTACACTCCAGGAGTGTAAAAATCAATGGCTCTAGCTGCTCCACACGGCTCATTGGGCGTGCAGGCTAGAGTGTCAGCATTAACTGCATTCGATCTCACCTTTGCTCAGCTTTTCTCTGTGGGCCTCCCACTGTGGATGTGAAAGCCAAAGGGCAGACAGGTGAGGTTACTTTTCCAAGTTCCTGGGAGGGAGCTCACCTTGGTTAAGCTGTTTTATTTGCCACTGTGGGATGTGTGTGTGTGTGTGTGTGTGTGTGTGTGTGTGTGTGTGTGTGTGTGCATGTGCACCAATCATTAATTTCTGGGCTTCATGTCTTCCTAAGTGTTGTCTTGCTTACCTCAACCCTGAGGACTTTGGACTCTAGTGGCCCAGGTTACCAGCTCAGGAAGCTTGAGCTCTGGTAAAAAGAGCTTGGACCCTGGATCAGAACTTTTAGGATCTGTGAGCTTCTCCTCCTACATCTGGTGCCTTCTATGAGCTTGGGTTTTCTTGCAGCCAGTGAGGGTTATTAACACCTGTATCATAGGGTTGTGTAGGGAGTAGATGAAAAATACACCAGACGAAGCAAGCTGTGCAGTCATGGTTAGGTGTGAATGAGCCTGCTGAAAACTGGTTCCTCAGTCCTGATGTTAGCAGCATGAGAAACAGAATGCACGCCATGAGCGAGCACTCTGCCTTACCCACACCCTTACCGTTCTCTCTTCACAGTCTTTCCTTTGCCCACATTCCTGTCATTCCCTCTTCATAGTTCCCAGTTCAAAGAAATTTCTCTCCTTTGTGACAGGACGAGGTATCTGGAATACTGATGGCAAGTCTTGGCAAATTGGGGTGAACAGAGTGCCCAAGAGTACAGGTGTCTCGATGTAATGTCCACAGCATCCAGGTCTGGGTGGCATCACTGGGCATCTCCTCTCAGTTAGGATTCAAGGATAAAAATCTCAGTCAAGGCAATGGAAAGACTGCCTGGCCAAGAACTGAATCTGAATTCTGTGATTATTTCAGTAGAACCTTTCCTAAGAGGCTGCACCGAGTACCCTGTTCACTGCAAAGAGGAGTGTGACCGTCACGGCACAAGAGGAAGGGACGGCAGTGAGGAAACCTAAGAGGTGAGTGCTGCATTGCCGACTTGGGTTTGCTAAGCAGATGGCCATGGACATGATGGGTTGGCTGAAAAAGAAAAGATGGGTGTACCAGTTTCCAGAGCACAACTAGCCTGTAGAGAGATAGAGAAGTAGGGAAGACAGGGAGGGCCATGTGGACCCCACCCTCCTGCCCCTTGTACACAGCTCTGAGAAGCTTGGCTCTGGGATCAGGTATTCTGCATCAAGTTCCTCACCACTTCCCAGATGTGTGCTGTTTTCCTAAGTTAGACTGCAGTGGTGTCTTAGAGCTTCTGGAAGGCCTGAATGATGTGTACAGAATTCCCAGGACAGTGCCTGGCACGTTTTAGAGTCCCGCTGTAAGTTGACTGCTGTTACTTAAATTACCTTTGAATTATATTTGCATACTGAGGCAAGGTTCAGTACCCTAAAGGAACATGTTAGAAGCATCAAGTGGCAGACCCTGGGAAAATCTGAGGATTACTACTCAGTGATTTGGGGGTGCAGATGATTGTGTGATTCATAGATCATGCAGTGGCCCAGATGTAACGTAGTTTATACATTAAAACACGAATACCATCACTCACATAGCTAGGCTTATTTTAGTCATGAAAATTTTCTGTTTCTACTTGGATGGTTGCATGGCAGATAGGGACATGATTCCAGAAGTTATAGCACACCAGGCTGGCCACCCGCAGTCTCTACCCACTGAAGTGTCTTAATCATCTTGGCCTGTCATAACAGAGTTTCATAGGACAGGCGCTTAAAAAGTAGAAATTTCCTTCTCATAGTTCTGAAGCCTGGAGAGGTCATGGTCAAGTTGGTGCCAGGGCTGGTTTCTAGTGAGAAGTCTTTTTGCAGATGACTGCCACCTTGTGCCATCAGGCAGCTTTTCCTCCATTCATAGAGAGAAAAAATCCACTAGTTCCCAAAGATACTAATAATACTCCATGAAATTCTCACTTTTTTGACTCACTGAATCTTAATGACCTTCCTAAAATCCGTCTCTCCAAATATAGACATTGGAGGTTAAGGATTCAACTCTGAATCCTTCACGAGGTTGAGAATGTAAGACCAAATGTAGGCTGCTTAATGAATTCCATAGACAAGATCTCTCTAACATCTAGTATGTTCTTTTTTTTTTTGTTGTTGTTGTTGTTGTGGTTTTTCGAGACAGGGTTTCTCTGTGTAGCTTTGCGCCTTTCCTGGAACTCGCTTTGGAGACCAGGCTGGCCTTGAACTCACAGAGATCCGCCTGGCTCTGCCTCCCGAGTGCTGGGATTAAAGGCGTGCGCCACCACCGCCCGGCCCAGCTAGTATGTTCTTGAGGAGGTGTGACTAGGCTGTGTTTCTCCAGATGTCCCAAGGGGATGAAGGATGCATTACAGACAGTGTCTCATCTTTCCAACATCCTGACATACCCTGGTTATGGTAATCTCTAGGTCACAGTTTGTAGTAGGCAGACATTTCTTTCCTGCCACAGTTCCCAAATAACTGACACGAGACTTAATACAAATTTTAAATGCTCAGCTGATAGCTCAGGCTTATTACTAACTAGCTCTTACAACTTAAATCAACCCATTTATATTAATCTACATTCTGTCATGTGGCATAACCTCCCTTTCATCTTTCACCTCCTATTTCCTCTCCCTGTCTTGCTGGTGACTCTTCTGACTCCTTCTTCTTCCCAGTGTCCTTAGTCTGGTTCTTCTACCTAACCTTATCATGTCCAGCTATCAGCCAGTCAGCTTCTTTATTAAACCAATCACAGAGTAATTTACACAGTGTAAAGGAATATTCCACAGTCATCCTTGGGAAACTTCATTTAAGAAAGTGGCATGAGTTATGCCCATGAGGGATACACAGCACTTCCTGTGTTTCAGGCACTGTGTCCTGTGCACAGATCGACAGATGCCAGGGTGGATGCAGCTAATTCTAGCACACAGCTCCATGAGTCACTCAGAACAAAGCCAGATTTTGAAAATATTTAAAAGAAAGATGTATGGATGTTAATTCTTATGTATGTTTTATAGATGTAAAGATATGATACATATACTGGCTAAGAGTATTTTTATTGACTAAGACCCACACTGATCTACAGTAGGCTTACCACTATCTGTGGTCTAGAATGAGTTACTGAACATCTGTAAAATGTGACATCTCAGTGTTCTACTGATAAGAATTCAGGAGGGTCCCATGAGACAATACACATAGATTAGTGGTCGTGTATCACACACTCATGAGATTATTCCATCAGTGTTCATTCAGAAGCTCTGGGAGTTCTCTATGCATTAGAAAAAGTCTCACATTGTAGGCAGAGTGTCAAACAAACAAACCCAGAGCATAAGTCTCTCTCACAGAGCTGGCAGCCCCATGAAGTGGCCAGACTTGGAGCAGGGGCATAAACACAAACAAGAGACATCAAGACAGAGACATTTAGATGGAGAGAAAGGATTGTCTTTCATTGCATGTTGAAGGAAAGCATTTCAAAGGTGACAGGTCACCTCGAGGATGAAATCCAAAGATGAAGAAGGTGGCTATGTGCAGAGTAGGGTGTGATTTGTCAGAACTAAGAGGAAGTAAGGGTTTTGTTATAGTTAGGGGATTTTGGACCCATGGAGGGTGTTTGGGGAGAAAGTGAGTCAAGGCAGATGAATACTGGGGAGGCATCAGGGCAGATACAGGGATGGTGGATCAGACTGAAAAACTTGCTCACTCTAAGGAAAGTAAGGAAACCCTGAAGACCATCCTGGCTGAGGTGGACGGAGCTGTGAAGTGACAGAGGAGATTGCTGTGGTCCAGTGGGAGAGGTAGGAGGCAGTGGTGGTGGAGAATCCAAGGTCATACTGTGACTCTTTCCTCTAGTTCCTTATTTTTCCTGACGCTGCTTTTACATAGTTTGCTGTATGTTTTTTTTTTTTAATTTGGGTACAGTTTTGATTAAAATGACATTTTTAAACAGCTGAATGTATTAATATTTTCCTCTTAAGGTCTTTTGTCTTTTGCTTTGAAAGGTCTTTCCTTAATCAAAATTCATCTGCACCCTGCTCTGAGGTTTTTGTGTTTTTAGCTGATTTGCATGCACAATTTCAGTATTTGTGGATACACTTGGTTTAATAAAAAGATGTAATCAAGTAACTTTACATTTAAAAAAGTTATTGTGCTAACATTATTTTTGAACAATATGGTATGAATGGTTTATAATGAAACATTCACTTGTTAAAAAATCTCTTGATTCTGTGTAAAAGGTGCTCACTTCAGTGAGCTCCGCCCCCACAACAGGTCCTGTGGTCATGCTGCCTGGAGAATGTAGGACCAGAAGAAAACTCTAAATGGTGAAAAGAATACTTCCTTCATTCTCATGAGTCAGGGGGGTAAGAGAAGCCCAGGGAATTATTAGATTTGGAGTTGATTTTTGAAAGTTCAGTCCACCCTGCTCGTTCCTGATTGGAACATCATTTATTGTCTGGGCTGCTTGTCTGGCATTTATAAATCATTTTTAATTGGTAGTTAACTCTGCATAGGTTTTCATTCCATTTCTCCAACTCTCCAGATACTTAATCAGTCCTATCATTTCCTCCTGTGGGCCTCCCTGCAGCTCAAGAGAGGCGGCTCAGCAGCGGCAGCAGCAGCAGCAGCAGCAGCAGCAGCAGGCACGGGAAAGCAGGGCTGTGGCACGACTGCCTGAGCTCTGTTTCTTGTCACTTTTGCATAATTGGAACATCACAGTCAAACCTGCATCTCTCAGATTGGCTAATATATTTGTCACTGTCATGAGCAGAAGGCGTTTCTGTACTCAAGAGAATATCCCGGCTGGGGCCCTGTGCCTTTAGAAACATGGAAAACGGGCTTGCTTGAAGCTCCAAGGCATTCTTTGCAAAGCCTTTCCCCATGTGCTGTGGCCACCAATGCATTCAACACTCGATTTTGGATACCTGGCGTGTACCAGAAGCCGAGCCGATAAATGTGAACAGGATGCTGATTGATGCCCTCCAGAGAGTCTAGAATGAAAACAGTTCAGTAAACCAACAGCTCTATGCTGGAAACAGACAGCAGGACATGGGCACAGCTCTGTGCTAGCATCTGTGCATCATCAAGAATGGATGAAGTGGCATCCCTTGCCCCTCAAATACTCTGTGTGACTCGCATGTGTGGTGTTTTGACTGGAGTCAGGGGCAGAGCTGAGCCCTCTAACAAGAAGATTTGGCCACCTACCCTCAATAAACACATTAAACTAACAAATGATAGTCAAAAGCAAGATAAGAAAATAATAAACTAGTAAAAAGCAAGGTTCACTGTGGCCCAATCGGGAAGAGGGATGAAGAAGTCCAGTGGCTCCTCCTCTCAAGCCTTGAAGCAAGAAGCTAGGATCTGCATGGCTTATCGGTTCTTGTCAAGCTGTGGCCCTACCCATCCTTGGCTTACCATTCCTGGGTTCCAGTCTTTCCCACAAAGTGGTGTGACAGGTCGTCAGAAATGTGTAAAGTCTCTTACAGAGAGACAATTTCCTCCTCTAGCTAATAGCAGGCTTCACTGTTCTTCTCCCAGCATGAGATTTCAGAGGAAATTTCAATTTCTTGGTGATCATGTGTCCTAGTTAGCTTCATCTCTCAACTTGACACAGCCTAGAATCATTTGAGGGCATGCCAGTTGAGTGATTACCCAGATCAGAGTGGCTCATTCATGCCTGTGAGGGATTGTCTTGGCTAAGGACTGATGTGGGAGGCCTCAGTCCACTGTGGGTGGCACCCCCTCCTAGACAGTTGGTCTGCACTTTACAAGGAAGTTAGCTGAAGAGGAATAATCTTCCTCCATGGCTTTTTCCTGCCCTGAGTTCCCACCCTGACCTCCCTCAGTGATAGGTTGTTGTCTTAGTTAGAGTTTCTATTGCTGTGATGAAGCACCACGACCAAAGAGCAAGTTGGGGAGGAAAGGGTTTACTCAGCTTACACTTTAGCATTGCTTTTCATCACTGAAGGAAGTCAGGACAGGAACTCAAACAGGGCAGGATCCTGCAGGCAGGAGCTGATGCAGAGGCCATGGAGGGGAGCTGCTTGCTGGCTTGCTTCTCATGGCTTGCTCAACCCACCTTCTTATAGAGCCAGACCAGGGGCCCAGGGATGGCGCCACCCACCAAGGGCTGGGCCCTCCCCCATTAATCACTAAATGAGAAAATGCCTTACAGCTGGATCTTACTGAGGCATTTCCTCAGCTGAGGCTCCTTCCTCTTTGATTACTCTAGCGTGTGTCAAGTTGACACACAAAACCAGCCAGTACAGTTGTGACCTTAAACAAACCCTCTGTTGCCACATTGTTATTGGGTGGAGTGTTTTATCACAGCCACAGAATGAAAGTCCAACCTATTATTTCAATAGTCTGTTGACCAAAGGAAGAATACACTCTTGTCTCTTTAGGATATCCTCATTTCTGCCAAGTCGGCCCCAATGTTTACATTAAAATTCAATTAAATTTTCTAATTCCAAGTAGAATGTTTGAAAAAAATTGTTTCTGTTGTCCTTTGTCCCCCATTTGGTATATGCAGAGTAGATTTCACTTTTTAGAATTAACTGGGGGAAAAGTGAAAGTTTTAAAGTGCTTTCTCATTCCGTGCTGCAACATTGATGGAGTATCATTAACCCCATGTGAGAAATATGGAATTTTAGCTCCATTTCTAAGAAAATAAGGAAAAATTGCTTGTCACTCTGACTTCAGTGTCACAAAGAGGTTTGTGTGGCAATAACTGCCCAGAACTGTGCATGGCCATGTGGAGACCTCAGGATCCATGCTCCTCTGTGATGGTTAATCCCACTGTCAGTTTGACCGGATTTAAAATCACCCAGGACGCACACACTCCTGGGTATCTCTGTGAGAACATTTCCAGAAAGGACTGACTTAGGAAAGAGGACCCACCATAAACGCCAATGCCATCACTCCTAATGAAAGAGGAGGCAAAAGGAAGGAACTGGAAGGGCCACCAGCATTTCACTTCTGCTTCCTGTTCTGCCAAGACACGGAGAAGTGAGGAGTCCCAACCATACACTCCCAGTACCATGGAGTCATCTCTCACCATGCCAAGGCTTCCCTGTCATGATAGGTTGTGTTCCCTCAAACTGTGAGCCGATATAAATTCTTCTTATTAGTTGTTTTATAGAGTGTCTATAGCAAGGACAGGGAAATAAGCATTATATGTCTGAGGTCTAGAACAGGAACTCTGCAAGTGCAAGGAAACATGGAGGAACAGGTTTCACCAGGAGCTGATTTTCTTCATAAATAGTTCTGTCATGTCCCGATAGCCCTACTGTTAACAGAACCCAAAGCTGCTAGTAGCAGTTTTCAAGCCAGAGCTGCTGTCCTGAATGATAAACAGGTCTCATGGAGACTTTGTAGCAATGCAGGACAGAAATGGCATCTCTCCTGCTTGGTGCAGTACATGCTGCTTCCTGGGGACCTTCTCTTCACTTGATGATCACATATGTGGGAGAAATCACCACAAGGGTCAAAGAGACTTCAGTGGTCATAGCATTAATGTGTTTTCTATTTTATATGTGTATATAATATGTGTATAAGTATACATGCTCATATGTGTATAAGTGTACATATGTGTGTGTTTGCACATATGTGATTGTACATGTCAGAAGTCAATCTTGAGTGACCTTTAGCAACCTTCAGGTTGTTGTCTACCTTTTTTTTTTTTTTTGAGACAGGATCTCTCACTGGCCTTCCTAGCTTGCTTTTTGGTCATGGTGTTTTTCCCAGCAATAGAAACCCTGACTAAGACAGCATGTGACCTGATGCTCCCAGGTTCTTTTGTAGAAAGATGCCCTATATTCATGTCATTTATGAGCAGCGGTGAAGTAAGACCCTGCCTGCTAGACCATAGGGTGCCTACTTAGGTCCTCTCTTTTTCCTATCTCCCTTCCTTCTAACTAGATGTCCTTTGATACCTCAACCAGGCAATCACTCAGGGTTGTTGTAGAGTATTGTTTTAAGATGTGTTACATTTGTTTGTGCTATGGAACATTTGCTTTAATAGATACGTTGCATTCTTTTATGTTGCATTTGTTTAACTCTGTGAAGCTGTGTTACTTTACCTGTCTAAAACACCTGATGATCTAACAAAGAGCTGAATGGCCAATAGCAAGGCAGGAGGAAGGAGAGTTGGGGCTGGCAGGCAGAGAGAATAAATAGGAGAAACCTGGCAGAAAAGGAAGAAGGAGCAAGAGAACAAGGAGGGGAGGATGCTAGGGTCCAGCCACCCAGCCACACAGCCAACCATGGAGTAAGACTTAAAGTAAGATTTACAAAAGTAAGAAAAGGAAAAAGCCCAGAGGCAAAAGGTAGACAGGATAATTTAAAGTTAAGAAAAGCTGGCTAGAAACAAGCCAAGCTAAGGCTGGACATTTATAATTAAGAATAAGCCTCTGTGTGTGATTTATTGGGAGTTGGGTGGCGGGCTCCCCAAAAGAGCAAAAGCAACCAACAACACAGTGTTTTTTTTTTTAATGCACCAGGAATTTCTCCTCCCTACAGCATGTCCCCTTAGCCAAGTGCCTTTAGTTCTCTTGCCCACCCCACATTCCCAACATGCCCCCTGACCTCTGTGCAGAGGTAAACCCCACTCACTACTCCTTGTCTGAAGCTCAGCACTTCCTATAGGGTTCCCCATGAGACTTGATTGGAGATGGGTATCTACAGAGAAGTCAGCCATACTTAACTGAAGCACGTGTTTATAAGCCTGCCCCTGTACCCCTGCCTCCTGCCTTGTTGAGAGTTACTGTCTATTAGCCCCAGCATTTGGAGTTGAGGATTTTTCCTGGAAGATGAGTGTGCTATCTGGCTTTCTATGTAACAAATAACCCTGGATGGGGAGCTACCAGTACCTGCTTTGTTGTTAACTTGCTTCCCAGGTGAGAAACCTTGGCATCTGGAAGTCTATTTGCTAGGGAGTCACATACAATGCTCACAGTAGGGTGCCTGTTGGGATCTGTGACACAGATGGGAAGGCCTGAGCAGGCTGTATTCTAATATTCCACACTCATGTTTCTGAAGTCTGTTCTGAGAAGGTTTCTGTAAAGAATTCCCTTCTCCAACACAGACAGCTTGTTGAGTCTTCCCACATAGCTGGTTTCCTCAGCAGTCAGAGGACCCATTCCCTTACAAGAATCCAGGAGGTGTGCCTGTGCACTTCAGATTACTTGATCAGAAGAACCATCACCAAAGAAAGGGGAAGCCAGCCCTGCCCTGTGCTTGATGATAGTGTATAATATTTGCATGTTCAAGCTTTTCTGTTTCTCTTTAATTAGTGCAATTGTCAGAGATGTACTGATTTGCTGGGACCTGGACCCAAGACTGATCCTACCTTCCTAGCTCACCTCGGACATCAGATGTGTCTAATACCATGGAGGCTTCAAAAGTCCATGCTGCTTGGTGAAGGAATGACAAGGACTTGGGATATGGCTCCATGGTAGAGCATCTCCCTGTAATCTCCCAGGGAGTGTCTGGGGATGTGAATCGGTGGGAGAGCACTGGTTTAGCATATAGCATATGTAGCCGTAAGTTTTCTCAGGTCCTGCCTGGCCCCATGGGTCTGCGTTCCTCTGGCCCCACCAGGCTCTGCAGTCCCTCAGCCACTTATAAAAAAATAATCATTCAGGACCTTAATATTAATTACCAATTGCATGG
The DNA here is from genome assembly GCF_949786415.1 of Peromyscus eremicus. NCBI lineage: Eukaryota > Metazoa > Chordata > Mammalia > Rodentia > Cricetidae > Peromyscus > Peromyscus eremicus. The sequence goes on along the minus strand of NC_081435.1, from coordinate 69,693,587 downwards.
CCTATGGCAGGCTTCTCGCTAGCTAGCTCTTATAGCTTAACCCATTTCTATTAATGTATAAGTTGCCACGTGGCCATGGCATTACCGGTCTGCTAGCATCTTGCCGCTCCTTCAGTGGTGCCTGGTGTCTCTCCTCCTTTCTGTATAGCTTGGATTTCCCGCCTGCCTCCAAGCTGCCTTGCCATAGGCCAAAGCAGCTTTGTTCATCAACCAATCAGAGCAACACATATTCACAGCATACAGAAGGACATCCCACAGTAAGCACAGTTGGCCCTGGTCCTGAAAACAGACAAACAAGCAAGCAACCAAACCCCAGGAGACTCCTAACATGTGAAAATTTTAACATTACTCAGTGATACTTAAGTAGCTTCTGACCGTGTCAAATCTGATGGGACTTCTCTCTTTGTGTCTCTTGTGACACGGGTACAAGTCCCTTGAATGTTTTCTGTGTTTAAGGGCCTCCAACAGATAAGATAAAAAACAAACAAACAAAAAACCCTGCTCCTCCGTGCTGGAGAGGGGCTTAGCACATACACTGATGGCATTGCAAGCGGCTGAGATGATCTTCTGAGCCCATATGTAAATGCAGGATGCGGTGGCAAGCCCTCGCCGTCTCAGAGCTGGGGAGGCAGAGACACGTGTCTCTCTGCAGCTGGCCATCTTAATGTTGCCCAGGTTAGTGGAAGGTCCTGACTCAAGAAAACCAAGTGGGAGGCTCTGGAGGAGGGACACCCAGGGTTTTCTGATCTACATGCGCACCCCCACAAGCATGCGTGTCCTCCCCCCCACTCAGCATAACACACAGACACACAGACACAGACACAGACACACACACACACCACAGAACACAAAGTAAAAACCTGCCCAGCAGGTTTTATTTTATCAATTCAAAGAGCCTGTGTTGGGTGCAGGAGAGGGGAAATCTCTCTTAGCACTTTCTGCAGGGCCTTCCTGGGGACATAAGAGTTTTCCATTCTTCCAGCCTGATATCAGGTGGCCATAGGGCCTCTCAGGGCTCAGTGGACAGACAAATAAGGAAGTTATTTCTAAGGTTCTTTCCAGCTGTATCACCAAAGAGCATTATGATTTACTTGTCAGGCTAAAAATACGATTCTCAGAATAGGAGCACCATGTATGTAACTTGATTACGTCCCCTGCTTTTTGATAACTGCCTTTATTTAACACCTAATTTTGCTCTAATGGTATGTTATCATCATTTGGTGGTCCAAGACACAGAGAAGGCAGAGGGTCTGCTGAGACTGCACAGCTTTCACCAGGCTTCCCAATTGCTCTCCCTGCAGCACCTCCCGTCATTAGTTTTATTTTTAATTGAGCAGCAGCCTCTGTTGAGCATCTATGTTTTTTATTATATCCTTATTCATAGAGATTTCTTCTTCATGCCCATAAGGCATATTCCTACCTGATTACTGTATGAAGGAAAACTAAACAAAATTGCAAATGAACTTTAGCCACACTCCCATGGCTCTGCTAGTTTTCATAATTAGGAATGTCTCATGGATTCCTTCTTGCAATTTAAGTGTTCCTGGCTGCTTGGTGCAAATATTATTTTTCCGTGTCCGGAATTTCCCCGCCTTTTACCTGCTGAACCCATCTAGTCAGTTTTGCAGACAATAAGACAACAGTCCAGATAAAGCTCAATCACAGAAGTGTTTGCCGGCAGGTGTCAACTTGTCTCAGAAGGATCCAGGAGCTCTTTAAACTCCCTGCTTTCCTGACTGTGTGCGTCATTACAGTCTTTCCTCTACTTCAGTCTTTCCTCTGCTTCAGGGGCTTGGTACTCTTGGTCCCTCCTCATCCTGAGAAACATGGCAGGGCCCTTGGCTAATTATGAGTAGTCCTGGTTTCTAGAAAAGGTAAAGAAGAGGGACAAAGGGCTGATACTCATGGCCATCCCCCTGCCTCATTCCTTCTCCCCTCTGCCTCTTCATTCTCTGTATTCTTGTAGTAAAGTTTTATTAAAAATGTGTTTACTATGATGCCTATCTGTCACTTCTCCTGAGGAATCTGATGGTACAGGAGAAAAAAGGATGTTCATATTTATGCACAGAGCATTTTACTAAGAAAACATTGAGTTCTGCAGAACTTGGTAGCACACCTATAAGACTAGGACTCGGGAGACTGAGGCAGAATGGTTGAGGCCATCATGGGCTATTTGGTGAGGCTGAATTTATTATACTGTGAGACCCTGTCTCAAAACCCCCTTCTCTGGAAAAAAGTGTTAACATTCAAGGGCTGTGAACTTCCCCGGAGTTGAAAGTAGCAATATGGGCTTGTCTTAGAACCCATTTCTTCCTGGCAGGTCCCTGGGTTCCTGGGGTCACTGTGGGGATCAAGTGTTTCCAGGTTCTTAGAGTCTTATTCAGAGACTGGTGACATGTTCACTGATTATGACGTGACAAGCACACTTTATTCAGAAGCAAACCAAAGGAAAGCCCAGGCAGGCTGCAGGAGAGCAGCCTGTGCTTGGGCTAGAGTACTTAAGGGCTGGTTACTGGTCTGGGATGCCTTCCTTGGAGCCAGGAGGAGGAGGAAAAGGAGGAGGAGGAAGGAGGAAGAGGAGGAGGAGGAAGGAGGAAGAGGAGGAGGAGGAAGGAGGATGAGGAGGGGGAGAGGAGGAGGAGAAGGAGGAGGAGGAGGAGGAGTTGGCTGCTCAGTGCTGTTGTGAAGGTGGTCATATCCTTGAGATCTCTTCAAGGGATACCTCCTGTTCTCCAGCTTCCCCCATGTCCTAGCCTTTGACAGCTGCATGTTCGGCTCCTCTGGGTCTGCGGTTGCTCTCTGCAGATGTCCTTGTCCACTACTGGCTGTACAGCTATCAGCTGTGGAGGCCGTGGTCTCCATAGGAGCAAGGTCTGTGGTGTGAAGGACAGTTCCTGAAGAGAACCACACCTTCCTCTGACCCTTCAACTCTGATTGACTGAATAGAATCCCCACGCTGTGTAGAGGCGGGGACGTCACAAGCCAGAGACAGGTTATTTTTTGCTTTCTCCAGTCTCCTTGATAGCCATTTACGGCCCTCCTCTGTGTTGCATGGCATCTTTGCCACCATGTGTAAGTCCCTTGGAGTGCAGGAAGAGATCCCTTGTTTCCAATCAATCAGAGGACCAAGAATGCTGTTGGCTTCTGGGGCTTCTAGCAGACTTTCCTCTCACTTGACTGTCATGTACCTTGCTGACATTTCCACCAATGTATTTGAAAAGCACTTTGACTTATGACTTTGTCCTGTTACTATAAACTCTTTCTCAGTACCTACCTGTCAGGGGAGATAACATGATCAAGAAGGTGTTCCCCCCTCTACCCCCAGGGTGAGACTTATCTGTTGCACTTGAGATGTGCTGACTCCTGCAATTTCCCCTAATTGCAGGAAATTTGTCTGCATAATTTGTGGTAGTGGGGAACTACATTTACACTCTTCCCTGAAAATAAAAATCAAAAAATAACTAAAAGCTTCATCAAGCTGTTACCACATTGGACAAGGAATTTGGGTAACCTAAATCTATATTTCCTGGCTATGGTCTTTAGCTCCAGAATAAACTCTCTTTAAGGGTGAGAGTTGTGCTTTTTGCATTGACGTTGGAGGTAGAAAGGAAAGGGCTTGGAGGCCAGGACGGGTTCTTCATGATGGCTGAGCATTGAGAAGCTGGGGGAGCGATTGTTGTGGGACCCATTGTGTCCAGGCGACCAGGCTATCTCACTGTGGTATCAAACACTGAGCAAAAAGGGTGGAGGATAGAGGTAGTGGATATTGGTCATCAGACAATTTCCAAATGATCATGTAGAGAGTAGACACGGGGCAAGCAGAAACCCAGTAGAACACCCCTTTTGGGTGTATGACGGCTGAGTGGCAGCGAAGTTGGTGGACGTGGTGTGAGTGGCACCAGAGGCTGTGACTTGCAGAGTAAGCCTCTGGGCCTTTCTGTGGGTGGGAGGAGAGGAGAGGAGAGGGGACTGTGGTGGCCACATCTGGTTCATCCAGGCTGCTGAGGCTGGCTATGTCTGCAGGGTGGAGGCTGCTGAACCTCGAAAGGTGCAGACCTACAGGTGACACTAGATGTGCAAGCGGACAGCAGAGATATGCAAGCCTCCAGTTCTGCAAGAACACTGGGCCCACGAGGCAGACATGGGCATCACGGACTCGGGGAGAAGGCGCATTGAAAACCCCAGGTCACGTAAGTCAACAGCTGGGATTGATCAGAGGGATGCAGGTTGAGACACCTCTGCAGTGTGGAACATAGAGGACCCATGCTGTCATACCCTGTGTGACATCATGAGGTCAATGAAAGCTGTGGCAAGAGCTGAGGCAAGGCTGAGGCTGAGAAATGGCCATTGGTATTTCAAGCTCAGATATCAGAAATTAGCATTCAATACAAGTGACACTCCCAATGCTGTGCTGAACTCATACAACATAAACCAAGAACTGTAGCCTTGGGCCCAGTTGCTAAACCCTAATCTCTATACCCATGGGGCTAAGAGATTCATTATCTGTCTGTCTGTCTATCTATCTATCTATCTATTTTTTTATTTATTACCTTTCTCAATGATTGGAAAAACCAAAGGAAGATTTTGTTTTTGCATGTGTATATGTCTATGTTGTGTATGTGTGTATGCATGTTTGTGTAAGGACGCACATGTGTGTGTATGCATATATATATGTAGAGGCCAGAAGTTGGAATTAAGTAAATGGGTATTTTTCCTACATAGAGGTCTTTCACTGACCCCTGAGCTTACTGATTCCACTAGTGTAGCTACCCTAGGGACCTCTGGTCTCTGCCTTTCAAGTGCTGGGATTACTGGAAGGTGACCATGCCAGCCTGGCTTTTTTTTTTTTTAAATCTGGATGATGGGATTTGAACTCTGGTCCTCACACCAGAGTTCATACTCTGTATGGCATACATTTTATCCACTGAGCTATCTCCCCTGCCTTAAAGGAAGATTTTGTGATATGAAACTCATACGGAATTACTACATGTCCCAAGGTAAGATGCTAATTTAAGTAGAGTGTGAACAATGCTTGTTGTAGACCCCCTATTCTGAGTTTACTACATATCATAATCTGTCAAGAATTGATGGATATGTCTTTCTCCCCCATTAAAGCCTCGTCATGAGGGTTAGGGGCTCCTCACCTTTGTCTGTGTTCTTGAGACCTCCAGTAACAAGAGGGGTTGTTAGCAATGAGGCAGCCATACTATTCTGAGATCAGCCCCCATCTTTCTTTGTTTATTCTTTCTCTCTTTGATGCAGTGCAGGGAACCATGGAGTTGACCTGGTCTAGCATGTCAGGGAGGCATGCGTCATAATCATAGGTTTCTTCTGGTTAGGGTCTTTGGTTCCTGGGGCACTGTGTGCACCTTTCAGTTCCTGAGACGCTCATGTCCTGCAAGCATACAGACTACTGGTGTTTCTGTGTTCCCTAGACGTCAGAGAAGCATATAGAAGCCCGACAGGACAACTGGTCTTAGACATTATCCTTGTGGACCCTCTATGGCTTGCAAATGTCACTGTATCCTGGCAACAGCCATTGTATTGTTTCTGATAAGGGTATAAAAAGTCTGATTGCTTGCAATAAACTCTCACAGGCATAGTCTTGCTGTGGCACCTCCATCCAGGCCTGGTTTTCATTCCTACCAACCATAATAAGGTAACCCTGTCTTGGTAAGTAAGTGCTGGCACTTAGAATACAGGGTCTCTTGTATCCTAGGTTGACCTTGAACTCACTGTGTAGCTAAAGATGGCCTTGAATTCCTGACCCCCTGTCTCTGCCTCCCTAGTGTGTGGATATAGGTGTGTGTTATTTACTCTTCGGTTGCTGTGATAAACACTGTCCAAAGCAACTTTGGGGAGGAAAGTGTTTATTTCAGCTTACTGGTCACAGTCCAGCATCCAGGGAAGACAAGGCAGAGACTCGGGGCAGGAATCTGGAAGCAGTAACTGAGGCAGAGACCATGGCCTAGAGCAGTGGTTCTCAACCTTCCTGATGCTGACACCCTTTAATACAGTTCCTCATGTTGACCCCCAACCATAAAATTATTTTGTTGCTAATTCATAACTGTAATTTTGCTACTGTTATGAATGGTAATGTTCATGTTTTCCAATAGTCTCAGGTGACCCCTGTGAAGGGTCAGTCCATCCCCCAAGGGGGCCATGACTCACAGGTTGGGAACGCCTGCTGCAGAGGGATGTTGCTGAATGAATGGACTGGCTCCTCTGGCTTGCTCAGCTGGCTTTCCTAGACAGCTCAGGCCTGCATGGCTAGGGATAGCACCATCCACAGTGGACTGGATCCTTCTGAGTCAGTTAGCAATAAAGAAAATGACTCATAGGAGTGCATTCAGGCCAGCCTGATGGAGGCAGTTTCTCAATTGCCCGTTCTTCTTTGCAGGTGTGCCAAACTGCCAACCAAGATTAGTTATTGCAAGGTGAGCCATTGTGTCTGGTGTAAGAGTCAAACTCAGGACTTTGCCTGGGCTAGGAAAACCCTGTATCAACTGAGCCGCATCTCCAGCCCCATGAAACACCCGCTTCCAAAGATCAGTGTGTGAACAGGATACTGAGGGGAGACAGGGTGAGTGCACAGCAGAAAGGGCTAATGAGACAGAAATTCAAAACTCTGGAAGTAAGCTGTTCCTCTCGCCCTTCCTCCTCCTCCTTTCTCTCTTCCCTCCCTCCTACCCCGTTCCCACTCCCCCCAGTCAGCAGAAAGAGCACAGGGCCTTCCAATCCTGGGTCCTGGAGTGAGATCCTTCAGGACTGCTGCTGTGTGTGCTTCCTGCAATGTTGTCTGTTGCAGGCAGCTCCTGGTGGTCAAGTTCAGCACACACAAAACATCATCATCACCTGAAACACACAGCCTAATTAAAAACTGCAGATTGAAGATCGGCGGTGTGCCGTTTACACCAGCACAGAGTAAATGACAAGCACGAGAGCCAGGGGGGCTCAGGCCATTGGAAACACTTCAGGCCATAGCTACTATATGCTACGCCTGCATTTGGAGACGGTGTGGCACGATATAATGAGGAACTGGCCTTGCTAACTGACTTCTGACTTGTAGCTCACCCCTTAGGAAGTGGAACAAATATATCGGCTGTAAGAGCAGGAGCTGGGAAGCCTCCCCAGAGCCCAGACAAAACCAAGGAGTGGTATCCAGACTGTAGACTGCTTTCCTGCAGTGCCCGGAGCAATCTTCAGGGGCTGAGTCCAGGGAAGGTGAGCAAAGGGCAATCTTCAGGGGCTGAGTTCAGGAGGAGAGCACGGGGCAATCTTCAGGGGCTCAGTCCGGGAGGGGGAGCACGAGGGTGGGGGGGGGAGGGGAGTAAGGGGGAAACATCACCAAGCAAAGTTTCTGGCACAGCAGGAAAGAGAGGTACACAGAAGGGTCCCTTAGCACAAGCGAGACTATCTCAGGTGACAGGAAGAGGGGAAAGTGGCTCAGAAAGAGCGCACTTTAATAAATAAATATTGTTTTTGCAAAGGGGAGAAGGGCAGGAGATGACTGTGTGTTTGGGGTTCCATTAATAATATTAATTATGTACAGCAGGTGATGGTGTCACACATTCACAGCTAAGACTGACCAACAGATAACTGTTAGGATCCCAGAAAGAACTTGGGTACCACCATCACCCTAAAGAAAGCTGTCAGTTAAAAAAAAAAATTCTTCCATAGAAAACACTTCACCATTAAATTGAACAAACAAACAAACAGCCGCTTTGCCCAGGTGCCTTGAGTTTGAATAGGCAGGAAAAGCAAAACAATTCTCATGGATACAGTCTTTGTGGCACAGAGCCCGCAATTAAAGAGACAAAGACAGTTCAGTGAATAGCACATTAGAAATAATGATTAAAATTCCAAGTCTTATCCTCTGTAACCCTTGCCGAGTGTCAGAGAAGCCATGATTAGAAAGCATGAGGAACAAGAGGCACTCGCCAAACAACCCTGAAGCCAGGTGAGTTTTAGATCCGTGAGCCCTCTGCCCAGGGATAAGGAGTGGAGTATTTTCAAATGCTTGGGGGAAGAAATCCTAAGAAGACTTTGCCTCGTGACCATTATCTGGGATTTCAGTGTATCTGGTCCCGTGTGAGATACTGTTGTCACATGGCCTCACACCCTTGCAAGAGACGTCTGTACACATGCCTGATCAAACAGTGCTGTTCCAGATCTCCTCCAACAATGAGACCACACAGTTTACTATGGGAAATATTGGGATGTCTTTGAAAGTTACAGCCTTTCACTGCTCCTGAGTAGGCTTTAGCTTAGGACTTAGCGCGAATGAAGCTCCTGGTCACACGAGATTTACACTTAGTGTCCACCAGGTTCTTACCTCGTGAATTTAAAGAATTCAATGTGTGGCCCACAGAGGGTGAGTTGTTCTAGAAAGAACATTGTTGCGGACTTACAGCAGAAACTGTGGCAAAACTTGGGTAAAGTCAGATGAGCTGGCCAGTCCACCTGGTCCAATCACAAGGTGTCCAGGTGACCCCTTTCACTTTTGATCAGATCCACATACCTGACTGGCAGGCAGGGGTGGTATACCACAAGCAGCCCAGAACAGAACTCTCTTCAGCAGGAGCATTCTCAGAATGGCTACGCTGGGGTCCTTGCCTCTTCTGTTCTTGTCAGTTTAGGGAGACAACTTCCGTGGGTGCTGGCCACGCCACTCCACCTTGGGATCCTCAGAGAAACACTGCAGTCTCTGGTCCACATGAGGAGACTTCATAACTTTGTTGCATTTGGTCTTTTCTCTATGTTCCATCCACAGGGGTAGGGATCTTGAGTGAGGAACAGTCGTTTGTAAGACTTGGGAAAGCATGTCTCACATACTACATGATATCCAGACACAGAGTGAAATAATGACGACGGTTCATCAAAGCATCACATCTGTCACCTCTGCTGTCTCTTGGGACCTGCAGCTGAGCTGCTTCCTTGGCGACTTTCAAGGTATCATGTGGTGTCATTAACTATTGCCTTCACAGCCTGTTAGATCTCTGGACTATTTCCTCCCCCTTATTGACCTCAGTGTCCCCTCTCCTGAGTCCCCTCAAGCTTACTAAACTAAAATTCCTATGGAACCAGGAAGGAGTCCAAATAGCCACATCCATCTTGAGAAAGAAGCAAGGATGGAGCTCCCACACCTCTGATTTCACACCTACGGCAAAACTACAGTAACGAGAACAGGCTGGGATTGGCATGAAAACAGGCTAGTGGAAGAGAATGGAGAGCTCAGAAATAAGCTCCCATATTACACATGGTCAAAAGATCCATGACAAGGCCACCAAGAAGACTCAATGGGAAAGGATGTTCTCCTTAGTAAATGGTTTTGGGAAAACTGGATTTCCTATGTTCAAGAATAAAACCAGACCGCAATACTACACAAAAGGCACCCGAAGTATATTGAACCTGAGCCTGGAGCTTCAAACCCCTGAATGAACGTACAGGGGAAGTTCCTTGTTTGTTGGTGGTCTTGGCAATAGGTTTTTGGCTATCGTGCTGAAACTTTACAAGACAAAACCCCAAATAAGCAATGGGAAGACCAGTGACCAGAAGGCATTTACTATTTTTGAGACACTGGAAACATTTGTGTTTGTAGAAACTTAAATTGCTTGTTTATAGCTGTGTTTGCCAAAGCAGACTTGCAGAGTGCTAATTGCATTGGGTATTTCATAAGAAAACAGTTCTGGGATTGGGAACAGAGGCAAGGTCAAATGAAGCCTGAGAGCTCTGGTGCACGGAGCCTCTCCTGGGGACAGCTAAGGCAAGTGGTTCATTGTTCACTGCTCATGCATAGGCTGACTGCTGTTCAGAGACTGAGTTGAAGTCAGCCTCTCCATGTCGCAACCACTGAGGTCTTGTGGTCATTTGAATAAGAATGGCCTCTACAGGCTCAGATGTTTCAATACTCAGTCCACAGTTGTTTAGGAAGGGTTAGGAGGTGTGGCCTTGTTGGAGGAGTGTTGTTTGTTTTTGCTCTTTGGGGAGCCCACCACACAGCTCCCAAATAAATTACACATGGAGGTTTATTCTTATTTATAAATGCCCTGCTTTAGCTTGGCTTGCTGCTAGCCAGCTTTTCTTAACTTTAAATTATCCCATCTATCTTTGGCCTCTGGGCTTTTATCTTTCTCTATTCCTGTATATTTATTCTTTCCTTCTTACCTTGTGTCTGGTTATATGGCTGGGCAACTGTGTGGCTGATGGCTGGTGGCTGGGTGGCTGGGTAGCTGGCTCCTGAAGTCCTCCTCCTTCCTCTCTCTTTCCTTCTTCCTTTTCCCCCCAGATTTCCCCTTCTACTAATTCTGTCTGCCTGCCAGACCCACCTATTCTTTCTCCTGCCTTACTATTGGCTGTTAAGTTCTTTATTAGACCATCAGGTGTTTTAGACAGGCACAGTAACACAGCTTCACAGAGTTAAACAAATGCAACATAAACAAAAGTAACACACCTTAAAATAATATTCCCCAACAGAGGAGGTGTGTTACTGGGGATGGGCTTTGCAGTTTCAAAAGCCCATGCCATTCCCAGTTAGCTCTCCTTGCCTCCTACTTGTGGATAGGATATGAGCTCTCAGCTTCTGCTCCAGCACCATGCCAGCCTGCCTGCTGACATGTTCCCTGCCATGATTGTCAAGAATTCTGAAACTGGAAGACCCAATAACTCTTTCTTCTATAAGTTGCCTTGGTCATGGTGTCTTGTCACAACAATAGAAAGGTAACTAAGACAGGTCTTTTCTATGGATTCATAATCTTCAAGCATCTTTTAACTCTGATGAATGACTTCTCCACACTCACTATTCATGACTTCACTGTTTCCATGTCACTAAGATGTTAGCATTGTAGTTTGAACTAATAACCCTTGTTGGTCTTTCTACAAAGCTGGCTCAGGTATCCTCCTGGCTCCTGTATTCCAGACCCTTTGTTCTATCACATCCCTCAGTCCTCTCTCATAAGATGATGTCACAGGTCATCTGTAAGAGTGGCTATGTTTGGGGCATGTGCTCTACCTGCACGTGCCTTTGACAGGTGCATCTCCCTTTTCATTTGGAATTCTGTTGACCTTGATGCTTATCTTCCACACCATGGTATCATGAGCCTTTGGCCAACTGTGAGTTTCATCCTCTGGATCTCATGCACGGAGCGCTCTTTTCACTCCAGAAGTTCATCTTCCTAGTGAAAGGACCATGCAGACTCCATAATAGGCTGCTCAGTCTTCTCTCAGAGATCAGGCCTCAATTTTAGTTTCCTGAGACTTGAGCAAGTAGTTTTTGGGAGGGCCATGAACAAAAGACAGAGTCCTTGCAATAGCTCCCTTTCTGCACGTACTCTGACTGCTCAAGGTTCAGCCAATTTTATACTGTCTGGGACCCTCACCAACTTAGAGCTATGAGAATGAGTCAAGGACAGAGCCTGGGATTTGTCCAGGCCTGCCCCAAAATGGATAACTGTAACCCCCAACTAGCCCTAGCCAATTAAAAGTTACTAACATGATTGCACTCACATAAACCAGTTCTGAGTCTGTTCCTATGTAGTCTGTAGACTCCAGGCCCCCCTTGCTTTGAAAACCCTGACTCATCGCTACTCAGGTTTCTCCTGCTCTGCGCTGTGTCAGATGGATGGAGTTCTGAGTTAACTCCTAGCAATACAAAGACTCCTTGCTTTTGCATCGGATTTGGTCTCTTGGTGGTCTTTGGGGGACTCTGGGTACAACACCAGGGTGTACTGGGGTGTGGGTCAGTGCTTTTATTTATTGCAATCAACTCTTGATTTTAAGAGAGAAGCATTAGTCAGCTGGTGGTGCACACCTTTATTCCCGGCACTTGGGAGTCAGGGGCAGGCAAATCTCTGAGTTCAATGCCAGCCTGGTCTACAGAACGAGTTCCAGGATAGCCAGGGCAACATAGTGAGACCCTGTCTCAAAAAATAAAAACAAATAAACAAGAAACCCAAACAAACAAACAAAAACTAAAGGATTTTAGAGCAGCATTTATTCACGGCCGCTGTGAAGGGCTGCTTTTGTCTTACTTATTTGATCCTTTAGTCTAAAAGCCCATTACATGGTTCAGAAGCGAGGCTGACAGTTCCCAGCTAAAAAGTTTTTGTTTTTCCTCCCTAACCTCCTTCCCTTGATGCTTTCCCTCATCCCTCTGTTTTGAAAGCTTTATGCTTGTTCTTTGTATCTTCAAAAGTCATTGCCAAGTTCTTCTGTAATCAACAGTCTTGACATGCTTTCACGGGCTCAATGTTTTCACCTGAAGGTAGTGGTGTTTTGCTCTGAAAGTTGTGTATCTTGTCTCAAATACTCTATAATCCCAGAAACAATGCCACCAGATAGATTAAACACACGAACCTGTGGGCAACATTTCAGATTCAAACCATAACATTCATGCTGGCTATTATTAGTAAAACAAAAGAGTCTCAGTTTTGTGGATTACATTATATTGGAGAATACAAATTTTTCTCAGAAATCTTTATGTTGTTAGCAATAAAATTCTCAAAGAATTTTTTTTATTAAGATGGGTTTTTAATGTGAAACTAAAAATTGTCCTGTTCACTTTCTGTCAACTGGACACAAGCTAGAGTCACCTGGGAAGAGGGGCCCTCAACTGAGAAACTGCCTCCATTAGATTCGCCTGTGGGCACATCTGTGGGTCATTCTTGTAATGACTGATGGAGCGGGGAAGCCCAATGTAGGCAGTACCACCCCTGGGCAGGTGGTTCTGGGATGTATAAAAAAACAGGTAGAGAAAGCCATGGAGAGCAAGCAAGTACTCAGTATTCCTCCATGGCCTCTGCTTCAGCTCCTGCCTCCAGGTTCCTGCCTTGAGTTCCTGCCTTGACTTCCTTAGATGTTGGATTATTACTTATGAACTGAAGTAAATCCTTTGTCCTCAAGTTGCTTTTGGTCATGGTTTTTATCACAATAATAGAAAGCAAAACAAGACAGGAGTAATTCAAATGATATTTTAAACCAGAAACAAATCTTCCCCAAACAGCAAAAATAGTCTTTGTGGTTCTGTACTACTTAGCTCTGTAGAAACACACACAGAAACACACATGCAGTTGATGGAAAGGTAAAAATAATCCAGTGTTTGTTCCTTTAGGGCTGTGACACTAGCATCAGGTGACTCTCTGACACGCACACAGCTAATCATGATACTTTGAAACCAAGGATGATCTCTAGCCTTGCTTTTTATTTTCTGAGCAGGGTCTTGCCACACAATCAAGCTACTCTTGAGTGCTGAGGTGCCCAGTTTACAGGTGCAAGGGACCAGTCATTTCTAGTTCCTTGAGTATGATTACTTCTGTAAGGCCCTAGAAAGATTGATTGAAGGCTCAAACCTCCTTTCAGACCTGACTTTATATTGCATTTTTCCTAAGAGTTGGATATAAACAGGGAAATAATTTCAACCTGCCAGCACACTATGTATACACCATGCGGGAAATGGCTCATAAATGGGCTGCGAAATGAGCCATGTTTTCTTTTTATGCCCCATAGGTCTTAGAACCTCTAAATGTGATTTCTCTTGAATTTCAGCATCTATTGCATTTTATTGTCAGAGGTATTTACTTCCTGTGAAGAAAAAGCATAATTGTTGGAGGAGAGGTTTATTTTGACTTAGGTTTGTTTAGATCATTGGTTACCAAGGATCCACAGCCATACTTCAGAGACCTCACTGACTAAATTAATTACTCTTCTCATAACTGTCTTCTTAAGGTATCTGACAAGCAACTTAGGTTTCCTTTGGCTTCTGGTTGAGGACACGGTCCCTCTACACGGTGGAAGGAAGTGGTGAGGCAGCCGCTCAATGGCGTCCCCAGTCAAGAAGCAGAGAGAGCAGATGCTGGTGCTCGGCTCGCCTTCTCCCTTCTGTCTGCTGCAGGGCTCTGACCTGTGCAAAGGTTTCACCCACAGTCGGTCTCCTCCAGCCAGTGCATGTCACTTGCAAATTCCATCACAGCTATGCCCAGAGATTTGTCTTCAAGATGCTCTAAATCCTGTCAACTTGACAGCATTAGCCACTACACTCCTCTACTAACTGCACCAGTGTTTCTGATGAGTCCCTGAGAACTACGCTGGTGCCAGCCCTCTGTGAGTGAGGTGTTTACAGTGTGGGAGGCGTTCCTGACACTAGAGGCACTCAGGGCTGAGCCTGCCTCAGGGTACCTTAGGGCGTTTCTTTCCAGTCTGCCAGCACTAACACCACTTTTTTGTTTTGTTTTTTCAAGACAGGGTTTCTCTGTGTAGTTTTGGAGTCTGTCCTGGATCTTGCTCTGTAGACCTGGCTGGCCTCAAACTCACAGAGATCCGCCTGGCTCTGCCTCCCGAGTGCTGGGATTAAAGGCATGTGCCACCACTGCCCAGCCCACTAATTCCTCTCTTCCATGCAGTAAAATTGTGTGGCCATTGAACATGGGATGAGATGCTCAGTCTCTCTAGTAGCCATGAAAGTTTTAAAATAACAAGATGCATTGAATTGGCACTGATAAAGGGGACTCAAACACTCATGGTTAGAGGACCCGAAACTGGCAGCCTTTTGGAAGATTGATGTACCTCCATCTAAAATAGGCATCCACATTTCTCAATTTACCAGCCATGATATTCCAAAACTCTCCTGCAGAGAAGACCAGGTAGAGAGATGCACGTCTACCGAGACCTTCTTGTCGATGGCAAAGAACTGAAAACAACTGATGTGGAAGATTCTCAATTTTAGAATCTCTTTGTATAAATCGAATGCCCACAAATATAATGAAACATTTAGTGATGCATATCAGAACCATAGTCCATTTCTAAAAGTACAGGAAAGGTGGTAAAGGAAGCCTCCCACCAAAAACAAGCAAGCAAGCAAACAAGCCAACCCACTGATTCTTTATAGGAAAGGCTAGTGGAGACCCAAGCAGGGCAAATGAGTCTTTCATTTTTTTTTTTTAAATGTTAGTGCTTTTTTAAAAACCATAAAAGCTTATTGATTTTGTTACTTAAAAGTAAAACAACTAAAAGGACGGTAAGAGGGGACATGCAGAGACTGCTAGTGTGACCTGCACACTGGGTAAGGACAGAGGAACAGAGGCTCCTGCTTTGGCACTGTGGGGAGCAGCAGGCCCTTTCTACTCTATACCAGGACATATGCACTTGGTTTCAGCGTAAGGTTTGATTGCAGGGCCACAAGGCCTAACAGGGCTTCACTGTAGTGTTTGGTTCTCAGTGTGGAGTTCCCACTTAACCCCCATGTGTATGGAAAACAAGCATCATTTGAAAGCTTCATGAGTAACCTGGGCCAGGGGCCATCTGTCACAAATTTGGAGGGGGCTGTTGGCTGGGTATGGGGCCATCTCTGTCATCCGTTCCTAAGTCAGGCTGATAGTCATGGGCCTTTGGGGGTGAGATTCTCCCATATTGACAGGTCTGGTGTGGTGGTTTGAATAGGAATGGCCCCTATAAGCTCATAGGTTTGAATGTTTGGGCCTTAGTGGGTGGCACTACTTGAGGGGGATTAGGAGGTACAACTTCGTTGGAGGAAGTGTGTCAATGAGGGTAGGCTTTGGGATTTCAAAAGCTCAAGACAGACCCAATACCTTTTCCTGCTACCTCTGGATCCAGATTTAGAACTCTTAGCTTCTCCAGCACCATGATGTCTGCCTGCAGGCCGCCGTACTCCCTGCCATGACGGCAATGGACGAAACCTCTGAAAGGGTAAACCAGCCCCAATTAAATGTTCTCCTTTCTAAGAGCTGCTGTGGTCATGGTGTCTCTTCACAGTACTAGTGTGCTGACCAAGACACTGGGTAGAGGAAGCTGGGCTCATGGAGGAAGGGCAGAACCCCGATATTCTCTCCTTCCAGTTTGCAGATGACCAGGGAAGATTAGCTTCTGTCCTGACCATGTACTCCTCTTGACGATCTTTTCTCTTCATTGCTTTGGACGTGAGTGTCTGTTAAAGAACAAAGTGACCTTATTGGGGAGTTATGGGCAGACCAGATGCTCAACTTCACAAGAAATTTGGCTTTCTCTTGCACTGTAATAGCTGAAGTGTGGTATCCATTGTGTTGCAGAAGGTGGGTGCCGCACATTGAGTCTTTGTGCTGGACAGAGATAAAAACCCTGAAAAGAGAGCCATGACCTGTCTTCCTGATGTATGCTCCTGGACAGTGAGCAATTCTGTGTGAGCTTACTGCTTGCTTTCCTGGAGCTTAAACCCTTTAGCCACTGTAGATTTATTAAATATCTAAGCACAATGCTAGCTCAAACCTTTGTTCTTCGCTCTCTGGTTTCTAATGGTCAAGCAAAAAGATGTCTCAATGCCTTTGAACAATGTGTCCTTTACTTAGTGTCCACAGAAAGGATTCTTAGCGGCAGGTTGCTTTTTAGTAATCAAAAGTCTGAGTGTGGGGCTGGGGAGATGGATCAGTCAGTAAAATGCCTATCAAACAAGCATAAAGACCCAAGTTCAATCCCCAGAACCCGCATAAAAAGCCAGGTGTGACAGCGCACTCTTGTAATCACAGCACTGGCGGAGCAGAGACAGACAGAGCCCTGGCTAGTGCACCTGGTGAGTTCCATGAGAGACCCTGTTGAAAAAGATCAGAGAGAGAGAAAAAGGTGATGGAGCCTGAGGAGCCTGAGAAACAACATCTGAGGTCGTCACTGGCTTCTACTTGTGTGTGTGTGTGTGTGTGCGTGTGTGTGTGTGTGTGTGTGTGTGTGTGTGTGTGTGTGTGTGTAAAAACATATGCACATACTAAGTCTGAATGTAGGTTACATAGTGATTAGAACATTTCAGCTGCTCTCTGGGCCTGCCTGTAGTTTGCTGACTAACATGATTAAATAAGCTTGCCTGTGTGTACTGCAGCCCCAGAAATGTTCAGGGAAGCAGGAGGAAGATTTCAATCACCCAGGTGAGAGGGTGAGATGGGAGTTTCATTTTCATGAAAGAAAAAATGAGCAGGAGGGTCTCCCTGGTGCCAAGCTGTGGGTAGTACATCAAAAGCTTAGGGAGTGAGAAATGGTGGCTGATTTTAAAAGTAATGATGAAGGCATAATAAAATGGACTGCATGGACATTATTTTGTTCTCATTTTCCAGTCTTGAGTAGAGGAAAGGCTTGGAGCCTCACTCAGGTAAGCTGTGAGTTCAGTGAAGACAGTCTTGAGCAGAGGAAAGGTGTAGCAGAAGTTTCGGAAGTCCCACCCGGCCCTGTGGTTCCATAGCCACTTATAAAATAATCACTCAGAGGCTTATATTAATTACCAACTGGATGGCCTATGGCAGGTTTCTTGCTAGCTAGCTTTTTCATCTTAAATTAACCCATTTCTATTAATCTATATATCGTCATGTGTTCTGTGGCTTTGCCTGTGTCCCATTACATGTTGCTTCTTGGACAGCAATTTGACGTCTCCCCTTACTCTCCTTTCTCCTCTTATTATCTCTCTTGGATTTTTCTGCCTGGCTCCATCCTGCTCTTCCATAGGCCAATGCAGCTTTATTCACTAACCAATAGGAACAGCATATATTCACAGCATACAGAAAGACATTCCATAGCAGAAAGGTTTGAAGCTTCACTCATGAATTCAGTGAAGAGTTGAGTAACTTAGAGGTTGTAGCTTTGCCTATTGCTTCTGAGTATTTAAACATTTGTTTTTATTTTGTAATTACAGGTGTGTATGTATGTCTGTGCAGAGGCCCTACGTATGTGAGTGCAGATACCTTCAAAGGCCAGAAGAGGGCATAAGATCACCTGGAGCTGAAGTTACAGGCCGCTGTAAGCCGTCTGGCATGGGTGCTGGGAATCAAGCTTGAGTTTTCTGCAAGAACAGTAAAAGCTCTTAACTGCTGTATCATCTCTCCAGCCCATGCTTTTTAATTTTTAATTTTTCTTTTTGGTACAGTCTCATTCCGTAGGTCAATGTGGCCTCAAACTCATGGTGATCCCTTTGCTTCAGTCTCCAGAATTCTGGAAAAGGTGTGAACCACCACACCCGGCTCGGTTTTGTAATTTTGTCTATAAGCAGAAACAAGTTGACAGAGCAAACCAATGAGAAGCTTGTGTGTGTTCTTAGGGTGGTCCTTGGATGGGCGGGGCAGCCCTACCAACTGAGGATGGGGACAGAGGGAGAGGGTCTTTCTGAGGTGGTGAGATGAGAGATCTAGGTTATTGGCACCCTCTGGAGGTGAGTGGAACCTTCCAAACTGGGCCTTGTATTCTGCTGTGCCACTGGCATAAGAGCTCCAGGAGGCTGAGTATCAGGAAAAAAGGGGAAGAGGCCTTTCTCATAGACAGCCACATCTGTCCATATTTAATCCCCATGTGGAAGACTCAGAGAGTGACAGTCACTGTTATCAAGGCCACCAATGATAGGGGCAAGCTAAGTTTGTGACCCTCTACACTCACCACTGTTAGTTCAGGGGCCACAGGACCCTGGGCAGGGGCTGGGACTCTTCCCCAGAGCCATCTGGGATATTAGCCTTGGAAAGCATCTTAGGGCCACTTTAATAGGAAAATGTGTTCAGTGCCTGATTGTCTACATTTTTACATTTGGAAATATACATTGTAGACTTCAGTGTGTGTCTGTGCTCATAAGTTCGTGGTTTACATACAAAAGTACTGCAGTCCTTTGTGAGGAAAGAGTGCTAGACCACAGGATGGGCATCCCTCAAAACCGTGCAGCTCCATAGAAGCTGGAGCCTTGAGAGGATATATAGAGGTCCCAGCAGCAGGTGCCACACCGTCAGCAGGTCAGTGGGACAGCCGGGCTACACAGGGAGACTAGATACTGTTGACCCAGCAGAGGTCAGGAAGGCAGCTTCTGCCACAGAGGTTTCCCAACAGTCATGTGGACCCCCTCAGGGAGATCGAGGAAAAAATGCAGAAGTCTGGTACCTCAAGGTTTAGGACAAGAGCTAACAGCAGGTTGATGGGGGCTCCTAGACTGGACCCAGAGTAGAAGGTGGCAGACAGCCACAGATCACAGATGGGCAGACAATGGGATGCCACTCAGATTAAAAAAAAAAAACTTAAACATTGTTATAAAATTTTCACATAAATAAAACATCATACCTTGAAATTAACTAGGCCCAAAGACTGTGTAACTCAACAACTTCTATACATTTATAATAGTCATTCTGGAAGCTGTGGAGCTTCTCATTGCATTTTATACTTTCATTGTGAAATATATTTTTATGTGCTTATCCACCATGAAAAATGAAAAATTTATGACATAGTTAGGAATAGGAAAACAGTTAGCTTAATATACTTTCAGTTATACTACAGAGAAACAGTGATAAAAATAGCATCATACGGGCATAAAACCAGACACATTGATCAGTGGAATGAGACTGAGGATCTGGATATAAGTCCTTGTACCTAGAGCCAACTGATTTTTGATAGAGGTCAAAAATGCACATTGGAGAAAACTTAGCATCTTTGACAGATGGTGCTGGTCAAACTGGACAGCTGCACCAAGAGGAAGGAAGCTAGTACCTCCCACCCTGCACAGAACTACTCCAATGGGTCAGGGACCTCACTGGAGGACCTGATATCCTGGATCTGATAGATGAAAAAGTAGGGAATACGCTTGATCTTACAAGTCCAAGCTCAGGAAAGTAGTTTCTGGGCAGGCTATCAGCATTAAGACCAACAACTGACAAATAAGACCACATGTTACTTAAAAGCTTACACAAAGCAAAGGAGGCCATTATTTGTGTGAATGGAGCCTACAGGATGGAAAAAATCTTTATGAGTTATACATCTGTAAAAAGGTCGGTAACTAGATATACAAAAAACCTCAAAACTAAACATCGGGGAAACAACTGGTGTTGTCATTATTCAGGTCTTATTTAGGCAGCCATATTACTGAGATTTCATGGGTTCAACTCTTTGTCATATTTAGAAGGTATTTCTTACAGCAGCTACCCTGGTCCTCTGGCTCTTACAGGCTTTCTTCCTTTCTTCTTCATTGTTCCCAAGCCTCCGGTGTAGGAGTTACGTCATAGATGTATGAATTGGAGTTCGGCATCCCTGGTCTGTTGTGCTCTGTATTTTGGTAAGTTGTGAATTTTTGTGATGGTCTTTGCCTGCTCTAGAAGGAAACATGCCAACACTGATGGAGGGAAATCTAATGGGGTCCCACCCCTAGATGAAGATCTACAGGCAATCCATGGCTGCTGAGAGAGGGAGAAGCAGTCTTCTCCAAGGATGAGTCTCCTTTAGGTCACCCAATCCCAAGTAGTCAGCCGTAGATAGATACATATACATAAGAGCAACATCAGTGGACTCTGTAGGAGATGTACATACATATGGAGTTGGAAGGGACAGGTGAAGATGATGTACATACTTACATATGGAATTCTCAAAATATTAAATTCAAGAGAAGCAATCTAATTAAAAACTAGAACAGGGAACTAAACAGAGGGTTCTCAAAAGATGATATGCAAATGACTTGTGAATCATTTTTAAAAATGTTCAACATCCTTGGCCACCAGGGAAATGCAAATCAAAACTATTTAGAGATTTTAATCTTACCCTAGTCAGAGTGGAGAAGATTTAAAAGAAAGATGACAATAAATGCTGGCGTGGATGTGGGGGGAGCGGAACACTTTTTCCTGATGGTGGGAGTGAAAAACAGTACGGCCACCACGGAAGTCAGTGTAGAGGTTCCTCAAAAAGCAAGAAATAGATCAATCACAAGATCCAGCTATATTGCTCTTAGGCATATACCCCAACGATGGTGCTATATCTTACTATATAGATACAGTCTACTATCTTACTTACCTGTTCATTATTTCTTTGTTTATAGTATGCTAGATATCCATCAAGTGATGAATACTTAACAAAAATGTGTTACATTTTATACAATATAATATTATTCAGTTTTTAAGAAAAATGAAATAATAAAATTTGAAGGGTCCATGACAATGTCTATCAGTCATTTTCTTTATTGCTAATTGATATAGGAGGTCCAAGCTTACTGTGGACAGTGCCAACCTCAGACAGGTTATCCTCGGTTATATAAGGAAGCAAGCAGACTGACCAAGCCACGAAGAGCAAGCCAGTTAGCAGCATTTCTCCAAGACCTCTGCTTCAGTTTCAGCCTCCGGGTTTATGGCTTGAGTTCCTGACTTACCTTCCCTGGATGATGGACTGTACACTGTAAGCTGTAATCTGATATAAACCTTTTCCTCCCACATTACTTTGGTTATGGTGCTTATCACTGCTGTGGAATAATCCTCTTGTACACTGTAAAGATTTGTCACTGGAATTGGTTTAATAAAACACTGATTGGCCAGTAGCCAAGCAGGAAGTATAGGCAGGGCAACCAGATTAGGAGAATTCTGGGAAGAGGAAAGCTAGAGTCAGGGGTCACCAGCCAGACACAGAGGAAGCAAGATGAAAATGCTGTACTGAGAAAAGATACCAAGCCACATGGCTAAACACAGATAAAAATTATGGGCTAATTTAAGTGTAAGAGCTAGTTAGTAATAAGCCTGAGCTACTGGCCGAGTATTTATAAGTAATATTAAGGCTCAGAGTCAACTATCTGGGAAGCAGCTGCTGGGTATTTGGGAGTTGCTGGTGGGACAGAAACTTCCACTTATATATCACAGCAGTAGGAAGCAAGTTGGGACATCAGACAATGCTTCTCCATGATGGGCAGATTTAACCTCAGTAATAATTGAATCACAGTATCCATTGCATTCCTTACATGACTGTGAGGCTCAACTATGTTCACTTCTCTTTAAGGACAGATAATTGCTGGTTCTTGGAGCTCCAGTGGTCATGCTGGCAGGTGTTGTGAGTAGGCTAGCTTTGGGGCATGTATCACTCCAAATGTTGCTAGTTTATAAGTAGAAGGCAGAGGGTATAGGATTTCAGTCTTGTCTGAGAAGGACTCAGCCCAGAAACTTGGCAGTGTCTGGCTTGTTTTTGATGCTGGCAAGTAGTCCAGCTCATATGTATATTTTTTAGTACCTTCTATGGGCTGTGGAGGAGATAACAAACAGAATGAGATCCAAAACTGATGTCCTGAAATCTAAAGGGAAGTATCCCAGGGTAGACACCATCAGCTTTGCTATTCTCCCAGCCTCTCAGTGGCCATCTCACTTCACTTCCTGTGGTCTCATGATTTCCTGGCTCTATGAGCATCATCATGGCCCCCAGGGGCCCCTCAGGCAGTGCCCTGTGCACATTGAGGCAGAAGCCTTGGCACCAAAGCCTCCTGATTTACTCAGAATCATACTGAAACAGAAACAGATAAAACAGAGTCATCCCTGGGAAAGCAGGAGTGTCCCATGTCCTCCCATGTACCTTGTCCCTGTGTGTTGATAGAAGTGGTCGCCTACAGACCACGTCTAATTGGTAGTGACGATGTTCTAAAGGTGGGGTTTCTACATGTTATCTTTGCTATCTATAGATGTGTGTCCCACACATGTCTGTCCTTTTTTTAAAATCTTGTTTTGCAAGACATTTTTGTTAAGTCCTGTGTATGTAAATTTTTAAGAGATTTCATTTTCTGGGGAATTGCATGTGTGATTTTTCACAGTCCAGTACTGGGTTAACTCTGTTATGTTTCAAATAAAGCCAACATGGGGGAAATTGCTTACAGGCTTGTGTTCAGAAGGGTGGATTGAGGGGCTTTCGGTAAGGAATTCAGTCAATGGTCAGTGGTCTCTGGTCAGTGAGGGAAAGAAGGGCTTCTTATAAAGCAAAGATCCATCTTCCTGACATGGAGACTGGCCGACTCTTACTTCTCACTCTTCAGGAGCATTTATTCTGTGATCTACATTTTAATTAGCTCTTCTGTCACTTGATTTTCCAAAATGAGGGCAGGAAAGATGATAGCTGTCCAGGAAGTAGGCTTTTTGCAGTGAGAGGTGATTTTCATGGTTCAACTCCATTAAGCCTCTGGAGGCTTCACCTGAATACATTAAGGCCTTCTTGTGTGAACTGTCTTTTTAAGACAATGGTTTATTTCTAAGTGATTAATCTAAGACAAAGTGCCAGTAAGATGTCTTATCCCTCCTTACAAATTGCTCATCTTAGGAGAAGTAATTTTCAAAATAAACAATGGCATTGTTAGGCCTGCTCCACTGGCCCAGCAATCTAACTTTTATATTACTCAAAGTAAGCATGACTGTCCTCACTTAAAAACAAGAAACTAAGGCTTAGTAACAGGCCTATAACACAGCTTGCTGTAGTAGTGTGCTCAGCCCGTGCCAGGGACACTTGGTGTACAGTTTAGGCACTTCTATTTTGTGGACTGCAGTGACAGGCAGCAGTATGGGGCTAACACTAAGCTATGAACAACTATAATTACATGATTGACCATTATGAAGGACATTTAAATGGATATTATTTTGTAAAACATTTGGCCAGATAAGTTGTAACAGGTCCCCACACCTTAGCACAACTGACTCCATGATGGAAGTACCATTCAAGCCACACAACTCAGCACATAAACAACACAACCTGCCAAAATGAAAACAGAGACCTAATTCATCAAAAACTATGGTCTGGGAAAATCTCTAAATGTACTAACCTTGCTTTTTGGCTTCTGGCTAACTGTTCTTGTTAAGTGAAATATGTCAACCCAGATCACAGTTTTTGTTCTTAAAAGCTCACCATGAGAAAGGCTAGGGCCACACTGGGATCCAGAGCACACTGCTGTAACCACAGACTGGCTAATAAAGACTTTCTATTGGCTTAACCTATGTCTGAGCAGACCTCTGGTGGATACGCTACAGGAAAGTTCTCAAAGACTCATTTCTTTACTACTCAAATACTTGATCATGTTAACCAACAAACATTTGCCCAGGGAACCAAGACCAGAAGCCAAAGACAACTTCACTAATACCAGATGCTCTTCATGCTGCAGTCTGCCTTCATCCCCAAACAGTTGCTTCACACTTTGTGTTTGTTTGTTTGTTTCAAGACAGAGTCTTACTATATAGCCCCAGCTGGCCTGGAACTCACTATGTAGACCAGGCTAGCCTCAAATTCACATAGATCTGCCTGCCTCTGCCTCTCAGATGCTGGGATTAAAGACATGAACCACTACACCTGGCTGCTTCACACTTTTAAAACCATTTTTTTGGGGGTCATTTTGTTAATTGCATCTTGATCACAGATTTCACATAAAACCTTATTTGAACATTATTTCTTTTAATTGACTTTTTTATACATTTTGATCAGAGATATATTTTAGAGAGACAGGTCATTTTCAAACACTTCACAGATCTACAGAATATGGAATTTAAGATGTTTTAGTAACATAGATTCTTTTTTTTAAATGACAATGAGACATGTTTGCTCTGGGCAGCACCAATATAGTTCAGAGAAGATGATGGGCATAGAAGAAACTCCATCTGGAGTTTACTTTCCTTGTGGTAAAAGGGCAAGACAGTGCCCTTGTCTTGACTGCTGACAGTATGCTGTCCAACTGGGACAAGCAGGGCACAAAAGAAAGGACAGCTGAACTTTGCCAAGACAAAGTAGGGCAGCCCTTCAGAAAATCCTGTTTCACAGATAAGTCTGTCAGATATGCTAAGCCTGTAGGCTGAAGATGGATGCCCCAACGTTGCAGAGGAACCTCAGGTGACTGTCTAGGCAGCCAGTTGTTTCTGTTATTTCTCAAATTTTTGAAAGTCGCTTGCTTGCACTTCCTGCTTACTTAGGTAATATTATTTCCTTCTCGGGTCTCTGAGAGAGTTGAAGATTAGATAGTTATAATTTTCCTTGTTAACAAATTCATAAAAGAAACTCACTAAAGAGGTGTAAAGTGTAAAAGTTTGAAAGACATCAAAACATAGTTTTCAGTTGGTAATACAAGTTAGGATATAAAGTGAATTAGGCACAACACTTTGGATTCACCAAAATAGAATAAATAATGGAGGATTTTCTCTGAATCTGTCAAATGTTAATGGACTAGACATTGTTAATGTAATTCTTGGCTGTATGTATTATATTTATTGTATATAGTTTTTCTTATATTAGTTATAACCTTTTATTATTTTAGACAAAAAAGGGGAAATGTGATATATTGTGTACCCTAATAAAATTTGCCTGAGGATCAGGGGACAGAACAAGCCACTAGATTAAACATAGAAGCCAGGCAGTGGTGGTACACACCTTAATCCTAGCACTTGGGAGGCAGAGATTTGTCTGGATCCCTGTGAGTTCAAAGCCACACTGGACTACGTGAGATCGACTCAGTCTAGGAGAGAAACAGAACCAGGCAGTGGTGGCACCCACCTTTAACCCCAGGACGTGATGGCTGGGCAGAGAAAGGTATATAAGGGGTGAGCAGACAGGAACTAGAGGCTTTTCAGCAGAAGCATCCCTTTCAGCTAGAGGCTTTTTCGGCTGGAGCCTTTCAGGTGAGGACTCAGAGGCTTTCAGTCAGAGGATTCGTGGAGTTGGTGAGGTGAGACGTGGCAGTGGCTTGTTCCTTTGTCTCTCTGATCTTTCAGCATTTACCCCAATATCTAGTTCTGGGTTTTTTAATTAAAAGACTTTTAGAAATTTGAGCAACACAGATATTGGGGTAAATACTGGAAGATCAGAGAGACAAAGGAACAAGCCACTGGAGAAACTTCTCACCACTGCTGAATCCTCAGGCTGAATGGAAGGCGAGATCCTGTCTCCAGGAATCCTCTGACTGAAAGCCTCTGAGTTCTCAGCCGAAAGGGCTTAGTTCCTGTTTCCTCATGCCTTATATACCTTTCTCTGCCCAGCCATATTACTTCCTTCCTAGTGCTGGGATTAAAGTCGTGTGCTTCCCAAATGCTAGTAGCAAAGGTGTAAGATCTCAAGTGCTGGGATTAAAGGCGTGTGACTCCCTGCCTGGCTCTGTTTCTCTCTTAGACTGAATCAATCTCACGTAGTCCAGGGTGGCTTTGAACTCACAGAGATCCAGACGGATCTCTGCCTCCTGAGTGCTAGGATTAAAGGCGTGTGCCACCACTGCCTGGCATCTATGTTTAATCTAGTGGCTTGTTCTGTCCTCTGATCCTCAGACAAGCTTTATTTGATATGCAATATGTCACCACACCACCCCTCTACGTGGGGAAGAGGGCAGGGTAGTGGGCAGCCCCCTCTGGGCTGGCACACAGGCTTGCCAGGCTGACAATGGATGTGAACAACAAGGCCCTCATTCTGCCATTCGGGTGGTTTTCCCATGAGCAGAGTGCGCAGCAGCCTGTCTGTGCTGCAGGGACCCAGGGTCCAGGCTCTAGAAGGCAGCTGGAAGGCTTCCCACACCTTGGTACCCTGCAGGCAGCAGACAAAGACAGCATTTCACCTCCAGCAGCGGAGGCAAATCTCTACCATATAACAGTAATTTAAGGCAGTTGGAATTCTTGACTGCAAGTGGACTAAGAACAGCGGCATGCCAGGACTCCAAAATTCGTGTGTGCATGCCAGAAGCTGAAATCATTCGGTGACTACCTAGGCCAGTGACATTCCGATTTCTCAGAATTTTAAATTTTGCTTCTTTTCTCTTGCGTGCGGATCCACGTGTGCCCGTGGAGGTTAAAATATGACCTGTTACTCCTTAGGGGTCATCTCCCTTGTTTTGTTGAGACAGAATCTTTCATTCACCTGGAACTCACTGAGTAAGCTGGGCTGGCCAGCCAGCAAGCCCCCGGCTCTGGCTGCCTCTCCCTCCCTCGTCCTGGGATTTCAAGCATGTGCCACCATTGCCCAGCTTCTTTGTAGGTGGGTCCTGGGGATCAAGTGAACTTGGACTCTTGTGTTTGCCAAGCAGGTGCTGTCTGGACTGTGCTGCCCGCTTGGCACAGGATTTTACATTTTGGAGCTTAATGTTCCTCTATCCTTATCTTTCTTTTTCTGAGATTTCCAAATGACAGGGGTAGGAGGGGGTTTAGGCGTGGACTTTCACAGTGCAAGGTTGGTAACTTACATTTGTTAAATGAATGTCACAGGCACAGTAATTGACTCTTGTTCCTTTATTGAACGTGTCAACTTGCTTTGTGGCTTCTTCAGTAAGTCAATGACGATGGAGTGGTTCTTAAAAATGGGAGGTGGGGCTTCTCAAAGGAGTTGGAACTCCAAAGACCAGGTACATTCAGCATCGCTAGCTCAATAACATGACTTCCCATTCTTTTAAAGGCCCTTCCCCTAAGGAAAATTTTACTTTAATGTGGTAAGCATGAGTGTCTATGTGAACTCACAGTGCTGGAGTGAGGCAGATGGCTTAATTAGTGATCTGGGTATTTTAATACTTTATCTTCCAAAGGGCATTCGAA
Source organism: Peromyscus eremicus (assembly GCF_949786415.1). Taxonomy (NCBI): domain Eukaryota; kingdom Metazoa; phylum Chordata; class Mammalia; order Rodentia; family Cricetidae; genus Peromyscus; species Peromyscus eremicus. The sequence goes on along the minus strand of NC_081435.1, from coordinate 69,666,324 downwards.
AACCAGAATTATGCTTGAACTCAGCCTCTGTCTTTGTCACTCAGCACCAACATTATTTCATCTCACTTTTATCTGCAGCTTTCCCAGGCTACGTCCCCTTTCTAATTACAACAATTATCTGCACTTCATTTAGGGCGAATTTGAAGCAATTTTAGGGTACAATTTCCAGATAATTACTGGTAGTGTGTGATCCACAAATGAATCAGGTCCTAAAAGTCCCTGAGTGAGTTGGGCAGGTCTGTATTCTCCACAAGGAATGGCGCTATAAGGGGCTTCTGTCCCCAAGCCTTCCTCACACATCCTGTTCATCTGTAATTTAGCCAAAAGGCAGTGCTGGGCTATGACACTGTCCTTCAGAATCCATCCCAAAGAGTCCACTGCTGCTCATGCTATACATTTATTCAGATGCTTGTTAGAGATACAGAATAGCACTGTGTTGACACTGCTCTCACCGAAGAGAGGGTAGGACCACAACACTGTAGCTATCAGGTCAGCGAGGGCACCATAGAGAGAGACATGTGTGGCTTTCTTCTTGGCTAACATACTATTGAAAATTGGTTCACAAGGAATTGGAATTTCTCCAGGAATCTCATGCTGGGAGAAGGGAAAGGATGAAGCCTGGTGGCAGTCAGATGACTGAATTTATCTAACAGGAAGAGATTTTACTTTGTTTACAACTTATTGGACCACAAGACAGGACAGACATGAACAAAGAAAATGATGAACTAATGATGGGTGGGACCACACCTGGATCAGGACTCCTTAGCTTTGCATGCCCCCTTGCCTTCTACTTAGACAGAAGCCTCATGCCAGTGCCCTGAAGGTTGCCTAGAAGGGTGTTGCTGGACCTCCCCAATGTGGCCCATTGTGTAAATACCCATCACCCCTTCTCATCATTGCCTGTCTCTTTCGTTGGTGTATTGAAGACAGCTGACTCTGCTAAGCATCTTAAGGCTGCCAGGCCCAGGCTTTGACCCTAACAGCTCTACTACCAGGACTCTGAGTTTTCATTGGGTTGGTGAATTTGTGTGACCAGTACTTCAAGCCTGAGGAAGGCAGTGGGTTCCCGGCCTGAGACCATGCATGGTGGAGCTGATTAAGGCTCAAAGCCGAGCAGAGGTGACAACCAACATTCCTTCTCTGTCTGAGGCACTGTGTGTGGACTCCAGTACCCTTTCCTGGGAAGGGGATGGCTTCTTAGAGGAGGAAAGGAGCTCAGTCGGGGCATGGCATTAACAGTGACCCTCAGGTTACAGTGACATGTCACCTTGCATTTTATCCATGGGAGACGCTTGAACTTCTGGCTTGGAAATAGCTTTCAATTGATAGGAATGTGGTCCTGGGGAAGATATCTTGTCTTCCTAGGGACCTACATAAGCATTATCTGTGCCCACCAGCCTGCAGGGACCATCTTGCCACAGTGCCATCTTGGAGCTTTCTAAGGGACTAGGTCATGAGAAGGCAACGAATTTCCATTTTAGTCTATTGGCTGGAGAATTCACCAAAAAGGATGCAATAGACAAGTGAAAATTCAGGAATGCAACATGCTATGCAGAAGCCAAGCATCTTTTTTCTTGTATTAGGGAAATAACCAGGCTTCCACTGTGCAGGCTCAACACAGCCTCTTCCTATTGCACTGCTGTGCACAGAATGTGTGTGTGGGGGAGGAGGATGCTGAGTTTCTCAGTGAGCTGTTGTTTTGTCTAATCTCATTCTCCTATTAAACACATGGTGGTGTCATTATGAGGACGGGTCCTTCCATTTTTAAAGCGTGTCTTTGCAGAATAGTAAGGACATGGGGTTGTATTTTTTATATAAGAATTTTCTTTTACTTTTGGGATTATATTTTATATCATTTCTCCCTTCTTTCCCTTTCCTCCCTTCAAACCCTCCCATATATCCCTCCTTACTCTCTTTCAAATTCATGGCCGCAGAAATAAGTATGTAATGATAATTTTTGTTAATTATGCATATAGACTCCTAAATACAACCTTCTCAGTTTGCACATTGTCCCACTTGTGTGTACGTTTTCAGAGCTGACCGTTTCGGTATTGGATGACTAAGTGGTGTGCTCTTCCCTGGAGCATATAGAATTTCTTAGTGGCTTGTAGTGCTTTATGTAGGGTTGAGATCTGGAGATCTCTTCCCCATTCACTTTGGCATGTTTATTCTCGTTGACCTTGTTTGGCTCAGGTTTAGGCAGCCATGTTGATGAGTCTTTAAGGGTGTAGCATCTGACGTTACTAGAAGACACAGTCGCATAGCAAACTTCCAGATCTTCTGTATCTCTGTTAGATTTCTGAGGCATCTTAAACAGGCCGAAACAGTGCAGGAGTCTACCTCAACAGACTGGACTGTTTAGTTCAGTGAGGGACAGGCATGGTGGGAAGGGGGTGTCTGCCGAAAGGGGGAGGACATAATTAGAGTTCATAGGGAGTTTGAAGGACGAGAAGTTGATGCAACTTCAGGGAGCTACATGCCAGTCTACGGTTCCCCCTCCTGGAGTGTCTGCCGAGACAAGGCCATTTTTACCTTTGGAAACTGCCTTGTCCTGATGTCAGGATGTGGGTGATAGTGGGTGACTGAGTCAGGCAATAGAGGTGGGGGAAAGAAGCTGTAATTTCAATACAGGGCCTTGGTCAGAGTCTGGAACGGTCTGCTCAAGGTTTATTCCAGCAATTAAAATCTTTTGTGCCCTCTTTCACACTGTTCCCCGAGTCTCAGGTGGGGAGTGATTCTGTGAACGTATCCTTTGGCGCTGGCTCCACAACTCTACACTTGGGTTGGTTGTGCTTTTCTGTAATGCTCTCCCTTGTTTCAAAGAGAAGTTTTCCTAATGAAGGTTGAGGACTATAGTTAACTGTGGGTATGAGGATGAATATTTAGGCTGTAGTTAGGGATTATGCGGGTTTAGTGAAGCAGTAGTTACAGGTTCTTCTCCAAGATCCATGACTTCACTCGCCCCGGGGGTAGTCAGCTAAATTTCTAGTGTCAGGCATGACTTCCCTCTTTGTGAGTGGGCCTCAAGTCCAATTAGAGAGCTGTTGGTTACCACCAGGAATGTGTGCCACTGCTGTATACTTAGTCTTGCTGTGCCGTGCTGGTTGTTGATGTGGTTATATGTGTCATCACTGGGTAGGACTGTTGGTTGCTTCCCTCCTTTGGGAACTTGAATGGTGACTTTTGGTACTATGAAAGCTAGTCTTCACTGAGGAGGCATCAGGCAATGACAGCTCATGGACCTCTGTTCCTGTGTCTGAAATACAAGGTGTCTTCAGCAATAAGGGCTTACCTTTCACCACTGGAGGACAGCCAAAGGCAATAGCAACAGGCTGTATATTTTGGGGATCTCTTGGACAACTCTGACCAACACCTGAAAAGACAGCTTCTCATGCCTAGTATTGGAACCTTTGTTAGATAGTCTGTAGCCCTTGGAGGAAGCATTGTCATCCCAGATGAGAAAATTTCACTTAAACTATCTATGTACATTTATACACAGATTTATGCGGTTTAGGGTTTTTAGGTAAATAGTTAATATTATGACTCCTTCTGACTTTTTAGACATCCTTACTGTTATTTTAGCCTCCTCCCTCCTTTTTCTGTATTTATCTCCACCCTCCCTAGTTACAGCCCTCCCTTTCCCCACTTCCCCGATCAAATCACCTGCACCTGCTCTTCCCCTCTCTATTGCTCCCCTCCCCCTACCTCAGCAATGGTCCCTTTTTCTCTTCTAGTTTCTGCAGCTATTCTAGAATATATTTTCACATCTGAAGGCTTGGAGTTAGGAGCCTCCAATGAGAGAGAACGTGGGACACTTGTCTTTCTGGATCTGGGTTATCCCATTCAATATGACCTTTTCTAGTTCCATCAGTTTGCCTGTGAAGTTAGGGATTTCATTTTTCCTTAGAGATGAGCAGTAATCCATAGGGCATAGGTACTGTATTTTCATCATCCATTTGTCAGTCATAGGTTGTTTAAGTTGTTTCCATTTCCTAGCTATTGTGAACAGAACAGCAATGAAGATGGCTGAACAGGTATCTGTAGAGTAGGGTGGTGAGTCTTTTGGGCATACGCCAAAGAGTGGTGTAGCTGGGTAATATGATGGATGTATGTTTAGCCTTTTGAGAGTTCTCCACACTGATTTCCATAGTGGATGCATCAACTTGCAATCCTACTAATAGTGAATGATAGGTCCCATTTCTCATACCCACTCCAGCATTTGTTCTCAGCTGTTTTGATGATCTTTGCCATTCTTACTGGAATAAGAAGAAATCTCAAAGTTGTTTTGATTTGCTTTTCCCTAATTGCTAGGGATGATGAACACTTTTTTAAATATTTCTTAATCACTTTTTCTTCTTTGGAGAACTTTCTGTTCAGATCCAAGGCACATTTTTCAAATGGGACATTATTTTTTTTTTTATTCTTTGTTTTTCAAATTAAAAAAAAATATATTCTGGGTATTAATCATCTGCTGACAGATGGTTATATGTATATCTGACAAAGATTCTCTCCATTCTGTGGGCTTCCTCTTTACCTGGTCGATTATTTATTTAGCTGTGCAGAAGCATTTTAGTTTTATGAAGTTCTACTTGTCAGGTGTTGGCCTTAATTCTTGTGCAAATGGAGTCCTATTCAGGAAGTCTTGTCCTACATCTATGTCATATCCTGTTGATAGATTTTTCCTTGGGCTGCCAGCTCACAAAAAATGACATGGAGACTTACTATTAATTATGAAAGCCTGGTCTTAGCTTAGGCTTGTTACTAACTGGCTCTTATAACGTAAATTAACCTATACCTTTTAATCTATGTTCTTTTATGTGGTTCATTTATCTTTACTCTGTACTGCCCATCCTGCTTCCTCTGTGTCTGGCGAGTCCACCTTTCTTCTTCCCAGAGCTCTCTCTCTCCAGCTCTCTCTGATATACTTCCTGCCTAGCTATTGGCCATTTAGCTTTTTATTAAAACAATCGCAGTGACATCTTTATACAGTATAACTAGATATCTTGCAACAATATTCTACCTATATTGTGCCCTACACCTGTATAATGCCTGTTTTCTTCTAGTAGTTTCTGTGTTTCATATTCAGGTCTTTTATTTGCTTGAAGTTCCTTTTTTTTTCAATGTGTTTGATAACAGGTCTAATTTCATTCTTCTACAGGTTGATATCAAATTTTCCCAGCACCATTTGTTGAAGAGGCTTTCTTCTCTTCAGCTTATGTTTTTGGCATCCTTGTCAAATATTAAATGGCTGAAGTTACATGTACTCATATCTTCAATTTTGTTTCATTGGTCTGCATGTCTTATTTTGTTCCAGTACTATATTGTTTTTATTACTATGGCTCTGTAATATATCTTAATGCCTGGAATAGTGATATACCCAGCATTGTTCTTTTTGGTAAGGATTGTCTGGGTTCTCTAGTTTTTTTGTGGTTCCATATGAATTTTAGTATACTTTTTCTATTTCTGTGGAAAGTGAGATGGGGATTTTTATTGGAATTGTATTGAATGTATAAACAGCTGTTGTAAAATGGTCATTTCACAGTATTAATTCTACCAACCTATGATCATGGTATGTCTTTCCACTTTCTAGGGTCTTCCTCTATTTCTTTCTTCACAGGTTTAAAGGTTTTACTGTAGAGGTCCTTCACTTCCTTGATTAGGTTTATTTCTAGATATTTTATTTCCTTTGAGTCTATTGTGAATGGGAATGTGTCACAGTGTTGTTTTTTAAGGCAAAGAAACTACTTTAAAATTGATTGTGGTAATCTGGCATGTGTCTGTGGGTGACAATCAGCTATTGAGTTATTTACTATATGAGCAAATTTCTTACATGAACTTCTAATTTTATTTTTGTTAGCTTATAAGGAATTAGGTTTCATTAAGAAAATTTCAAACAAATTTTGTTTATTGTTTGTCCTCCCCACTCCTATGCCTATCTCTTCCCTCTTCCTTCCCTTTCATTTCTGGCCCATCCCAGTCACCTTTCACTTCCATGTTACAGCAGATAGATCCTTTGCTCTAACTACTCCGCCCCAGACTTTCTCAGTCTTTCTCTTTTATTTCCTGCTCACACTCTCTCCTGTTTATCTTCCTTTCATATAAATTCTATCCCAACAAAGCTGTTCAAGCAAGCAGACACATTTATGTCTATCATCAATCTCTAAAGTACTTTCTGCAGGTGCATGATAATTTACACCAACCATCAGATATGGGCCAATATCTTTCCTTTTTAAAAGTAGATGCTGCTGTATATTATTAAGCAAAGCATATTTTATTTTTTATTGGTGTAAAATTTAACCATAACAAAATTGATGATTTTAAGTGCACATTTTAAAGAAAAATTCATTGATATGGTTAGCTACCATCTAATGAATAAAGAAAGCATCCTTGCCATCCCAGAAGGGTCCTAGATTCCTCCCCAGGAAATTCTTCCTGCATATTTGACTTTTGTGCTCTGTTCTTCATTGCCTGGGAGCACTGGTGGGGTGGTCCTATGTGTATGGTCTCCAATCTCCCAGGAAGGATGCTTGCCTGAATTCTGTGAGCCCATAGTAGCCTTAAGCAGTCATTTTAAAAGAATAGTTTCCATTGTCATTGCCAAAAGGGAAGTTCTTTAGGAGTGAGCCAACATTATAGAACTTCAGCACACAAACACATTGTTCATTTTGTCTCAAAATTTATTAGGATATTACTTACGTTTAATATATTTCAAAATATAATTATGTAACAATCTAGAAGTGTACTGATGGTCTGTTTTCCATCTCAAATTAGGCTCAGCTAGTTTATCCAGCCAATCTTCTTAGGACTGTTCCATAATAAAACTACATAATCTAAACAAAACAATGAGAATACCACAATCTGAAGTTTGTAATGCTTCTCATTATCCTGTAATATTCATCCAAATATCTTGTTAACAGCTTTATAAGCATAACATTATGATGTTATGGGTAAACATTGATATAAATATCATCTCTGAATTACCTTACAGCAGTGTTTTGTGGCCAAGGGTGATTTGACTATTCACTGGGCACTTGCCAAGGACTGGAGTCACCATTCTCTGACTTAGAGAGGCACCCACTGGTGTGTAGAGAGTGGAGACAGGGATGCTGTCAATCATCCTAGCATAGTGAAAGAGCATTAGTGACATATAGTCATCCATCCAGTCATAGGTGTCTCCAGCACTCCGCTTGAGAGTTACTGCCTTTCCTTCTAAGTATATGGTCTCTCACTACCTGGAGAGATACACAGAGGAGGAATAAATTACCACACAACACTTCTCTATCTCTGTCTGTCTATCTGTCTCTGTGTGTTTCTTTCTGTCTCTTCCTCTGTCTCTCTGTCTTTGTCCCTCCTTCCCCCTCCCCCATGTGGTGTGTGTGTGTGTGTGTGTGTGTGTGTGTGTGTTGCTAAGGATTTTACCTGTGGTCTTTTACATATAGGTACGTGTCCTGAGATACACTTTACCTGTCTTAGTCACTGTCCTCTTGCTTGAAGAGACACCATAACCACGGCAACTCTAATAAAAGAAATCATTCAATTGGGGGATGGCTTACAGTTTTAGAGATTTAGTTCACTATCATCAAGGTGGGGAATGTGGCGGCATGCATGCAGGCCCCAGAGCAGTAGCTAGGAGCTATATCATGATCCACAAGCAGCAGGAAACACTGGGTTTGGCATGGACTTTTGAACCCTCAAAGTCCACCCCCCAAGTGACACACTTCCTCCAATAAGGTCACACCTCCAAATCCTTTCAGATAGTACCCCTCCCTGGTGACTAAACATTCAAATATATCAGCCTATGAGGGCCATTCTTATTCAAACCACTACAACACAATAAATTGACGTAGCATTATAGCTCAACACCCTCCCTTGTAAATTTGAACTAAAAAAAAAAATCTCAGTCTTATAGGAGTATTATAAGGATTGAAAATAAATTCCTGCTAGCACAGAGTTGAGCTCAATGCAAGTCTTTTATTATTAACTTAATCCACATCACAATTCCAAGATGCTGGCTATCACCAACACCTCAGGTGATGGAGTGTTTTGACCTTGCTCTCTCTTGTACCCATCCATTACATTGTGAGTTCCACAAAGGGAGCAGAGTTTCTCCGTTTGAATTCCTAGCTTCCTGGAGTGCGGAATAGTGCCCAGCATACAGCTGTGCTAGAAAATACATTGGAGTATACTTTTATAAACCCCTGACATAGAAGAATAATAATAAGCATCCTAGTCCCAAGGACTGTAACTGTGCTTTGTTAAGTGACTGGGGGGCTGCAGACATGAATGTGAATTCAGATCTAAAAATAGTTTATGGTAGGCCATCTGAGTGTGCACAGTCTAGCTACATGATACCTCAGATTAGAGACGTGTGTTCAGTGGAAGGAGGGAAGAAAGGAAGAAGAGAAATGTGATGAAGGGAAGGTAGGTCCCATGTGTCATATGACAAGAGTTCAGTCTTTGTTCAGGCTTGTGACACAGATACCATGTTTAAGGATATGTCTACAGGACCCAGGATAGCTGATGTGATCACCTATATCTGCAGGGAACAGGTCTTGTCAACAGCTCAGGTGAACTTAGGAGGTGATTTGTCCCAGAACCTCTAAATAGGAGCTCACTTGCTTAACACTCTAATTTCAGCCCATGGGACCTTGAGCTATGCCAACCTGAAATCATCTCTCTATCTCTTCCTTTTTTTTTTTTAATCTTTAGAGCGTTTTATTAAGCTGTCAAGAGATCATAAACTTTGCTCATTTAAGGTGTAAAGCAGGTGCTGGGGAGATGGCTCAGTTGGAAAGTGCTTGCCTGGTCATCACAGGACCTGGGTCTGATCTCTAAAGCCTGTGTAAATAAGCCCAGGGGCAGAGTCCCATGCTTGAAATTCCAGTGCTGTGGAAGTAGAGATGGACAGATTCCTTGGTCTAGCTGGCTAGTAATCTAGCCTACGAGGAGAGCTCCAGCTAGTGAAATTGTCTCAATAAACAATGTAGACCGTGCATATTGAATGACACCAAAGGGTACTGTCAGGCCTCCACACACATGCTCACATGCATTCATGTAGAGCTGGGCACATGTGTGGGCACAAACACATGTGGACACACACATACGTGAGATGAAGGGTTTTTAGTATATTCTAAATGATTGTACAACCATTATTGTGACCAAAATACCAGACAGAAACCACTTCATGGAAGATGCTCAATTCAGTTTCCAAGGTTCCATGGCGGAGCAGCTCAGTGTGGCAGAGGCTGTTCGCACCAGAGAAGACAGGTAGCAGAGACAGCACTGACGGAACCAGAAGTGGGTCTAACTTCAAAAGTGACATACTTCCTCAGCTAAGCACCTTCTCCTAAAGGTCCCACAGCCTCCCCGAAGAGCATCACTATCTGGGCAATAAGCATAAAAAATCTGAGCTTAAAAAACATTATTTAAAAAATTGCATACAATATATTTTGATCATATTCTTTCTCTTCCCTACATACCCTACTGCATATTCTTTCTCTCTCTTGAAAACACACACACACACACACACACACACACACACACACACACACACACACAGAGTCTGTTTTGTGTTGGTCCACTACTTCTGAACATGAGGCCTGCCCTGATATGTTGTTAATATACTGGTGTCACTCCATTAAAGAAAACTGAGTGTCCCTCTCCCAGCAGCCTTTAATTGCCAATCATGTCTTGGACAGAAGTGTGATTTTGTGCCCACTTTCTACTTCCTGTGTTAGAACTGTGTCTGGCTTGAATTTGTACAGGTCGTGTGAATGCTGTCATAGCTGCTGTGAGCTAATACGGACATCAGCGCTGTTGCATCTGGAACAAACTGTTTCCTTGGAGTTGTCCACCACCTCTGGCTTTTGCAGTACTTTCCTGCTTCACATAGCTCTCTGAGCCTTGAGGGGAGGGGACTGATAGAGACATCTCATTTAGGGCTGAGTACTCCAAAGTCTCTCACTCCCTGTCCATTGCCCAGTTGTGGGTCTCAGTTCTAATTACTGCCTTCTACAAGAAGCTTCTTTGATAAAGGGTGAGCCAAGGACTGATCTCTGGATAGCAATCTACTGTGAGGTGCTATTTTATTGCTATGGTCATTTAGCAGAATAATACTAGGGGGTGTTGCTTGCTCTGCAGCTGGGGTCCCACTGTCTCTGATCCCAGGGTCAGGGGGTGAATAGATGCTGAGCCAATGGCACAGGCTCTGGCAGTCTCGTTTATTAAACAAAGGACTGAGGTATTTATGTGTGCACTTTTGGGCGGGCTCTTTCCAGCTGCCATGGTGTTTCCTGGTTAGCTCTGGGTTGTATGTCAGCAGTGGTCATCTTGAGGGTCCTCTGGGACAGGATACTACTGAGCATGTCAGAGCTCTTTGTTAGCTTAAGGCATGGCCCAGTGCTTTCAGCCTTACCCACTTCAAGGAGGTTTTCCTCTAGGGTCCATGACCTGTTTAGTCTCAGGTTCTTTGCCTCATTAACAATGTCAGATATGTTTTCCTCTGAAGTGGGCCTTAAATGCAGCCAGACAGTAGTTGGCTACCTCCCTAACATTTGTGCCATTATTGTGCCAGTGGGTATAACTCACTGAAAGGTTGCTGTTATAGATCACAGGCCTTGTAGCTGGGTGACACTGCTAATTAATTTTTTTTCCCTTGGTAGCACATATAGTACATTCCAGAACGATGAATCCTAGTAAGTAGGGGTGAAGCATCTGGTTAAACACCAGCTTGCCTTCTCAGTGTTCAATGGCATAAGTTTGTGGTGACTTCAGCAACAGGGTTTTCTCCTCAGGCTGTGGAGGGTGACTAATAGCACTGGAAATAGCCTGTAACATTTGGAGGCCCTTGGGGTCCCTTCGGCCAACAGGTCAACAAGATGTAATACGTTTGTGGTACTGAGCTTTGACTTGGTGGCCTATGATGTCTAGTCGGGGCATTGTCACCTCTATTATATGATAACTCTATTTAAATTCACACACACATATATGTGAAATTAAATACACGCACATTTAGGGCTCTTCCACAGTAATAGATTTCCACAAGGCTTTTCAAAAGGCCTTTAGTGTTGGCTGTCCTCCATATTCCTTTCTCCATCCTACCTTGCTCTCGATTCTCACTCTCCATTTAGTCCTCCTATTCTGATTTCTCCTTTATTTCTTCATAATGCTGTATTCTATTTCCCCTTCCTTGGAAGATTCCCCTCCCCCCACAGCCATCTACTGACCACCTAACCTCTGTGGATATTCTAAACAAAGTGCACATATCACTATTGATAGCTTAAAAGCTAACATCCACATGTAAAATGTGCAATATTTCTCTTTTGGGTCTGAGATAATTGTTTCTAGTTCATTCCATTTACCTGAATATTCGTAATTTCATTTTTCTTAACAGCTGAATAATATTCCACAGTATAAATGTACGACATTGTCATGATCTATTCATCAGTTGATGGACATCTAGGCAGTTTCCAGTTTCTGTCTATTATAATAGAGCTACAATGAACATGGAGGAGCAACTATCTCTGTAGTAAGATATAGAGTCTTTTGGGTAAATGCCCAAGGGTGACATAGCTGGATCTTATGGCAGATCTACTTTCAAGCTTTTTGAGGAACCTCCACACTGATTTCCATGGTGGTTGTACCAGTTTGCACTCCCACCAGCAATGGATAAGCGTTCCCCTTTCCTCCATCCTCACCAACATGTGTGGTCATTTGTTTCACTGATCTTGACCATTGATCTTGTCTGGGGTAAGATGAAATCACAAAGTAGTTTTAATTTGTATTTCCCTGATGGCTGAGGGTGTTTAATAATTTTTAAGCATTTCTCAGCCATTTGTGATTCATCTTTTGAGAACTCTGTTTCACTCTACACCCCATTTTTAACTGAGCACCATTGTAGGTGTGTCTACCAAGTTGGTGCAATCCCCTCTGACTTTCTCAGGGTTTTTCTTTTTGTCCCAAGAGTGGGTACATCAAATGCTCTTTCTATTGTTTTGATTAGATGATTTTTCTTCTTTAGGTTGTAGGTGGGAATTAGTACATTAATTGCTTTTTGCATTTTAAAATTGCCTTGCACTTGATTATTTTGATTGATTTTTTTTTTCATTTATTTGCTAGTAATTTAATCTGGTGAGAGCATCTTCCTCATTATGTGATATATTAATTTTGATACGAGGACAATGCTAGTTCCAGTAGAAAAACAAAACAAAACAACAAAAAACCAAAACAAAAACCCCAGAAGTTTTTCCCCCTACTCCCTTTTCTGGGGGAGGTTATGTGGAGTTGGTTGCAGTTTGTCAAAGGTCTGGTCCCATAATAGCCATGCTTAGAGAGTCTCCCATGAGCCCTCTTGGGAAGAGTGTGCATTATTAGTTCACCTTTCTCACTGCCTATGGGACTAGTCCAGCTTCTTACTTACTCTTGGTGGATAGTTTGTGGGGGTGACGGACACCCACATCCTGGTTCCCAGAACCACTGAGAATGTTAGAGGAGCCAAGTGGGAATGAAGGTGGCAGATGGAATTCAAATCCTAATAACCCACCTTAAAATAAGGAATTAAATAAGGACTCTCCAACCCCAAGAGACCAAAGCAGCATGGAAGGACAGAGGTGGTAAGGAGACACCAAGAGTCACCAGCAGGTGCTGCTGGCTCTGGGTGGAAGGAAAGCCATTTCAGCCTGTGAGCTTGAACACTGTGAGATGATGATAAATCTCTGCTATTTTGTGCTACTAAATTCCACAGAAATTTGTTCACTTCTTCTGGGTTTTTGAATTTTTTTTTAAAAAGCAAATCTTGTTATTGTAGTTCTGACTTTCAATGCATTAAGGGCAATGGTTCTCAACCTGTGGATCGAAACCCCCACCGGGTTGCCTATCAGATATCCTGCATATCAGTTATTAACACTACAATTCATAACAGTAGCAAAATTACAATTGTGAAGTAGCAATGAAATAATTTTATGGTGGAGGGTCACCACAACACGAGGGACTGGATTAAAGGGTCACAGCGTTAGGAAGGTTGACAACTACTGATTTAAGGTCCTTGCAATATTTTGCTGCCTTTTAGTTGTTAAAAATTCCTGCTCTTTATTTTCATTGTTTTTCTAAGGGGTTGTCATTTTTCTGAACACCAAGTTTTTCCCCCATTGGTTCCCTCCCTTCAGTTCCGCTGACTTCGGGTCTGTGGTATACATCGCTGCATATCACACATTATTCGTTTCTTTCCTTCCTTATGCTGTTTTCCGTCTATCTCACCACATTTCCCCAGTTTACTGACACACAGACTGTGATCACTTGTGAGCTTCGGTTGTGACCGTGTGGCAGTGTTCATCCCCAACGTCGCTGTTGCCGCTGCATTGTAAATATACCGTCCTGTATTCTCCTCCCTGTGGTAATATCTGTTTCCTTCTAAATGTCCTTTAAGACTTCCTTTCTGCCCCAGGGCTCATTTAGAAGCCCTCGTGTAATTTTCAAGTGCTTGGAGAGTTTCCTGTTGTCCTGCTGTATTGATTTCTAGTTTAGCTCCATTATGCTCTGAGAACACTGTAGGTTTCTAAATTGTGTTTGCATTGTGTTCTATCCCAGGACATTGTCTGCTTCTGCAAATGTGTCACAGGCTCCGCAGGGCATGTCCAGCGTATTAGAGCTTCAGCCAGGTCCCATTGGCCCAGCGTGTTGTCAGAGTCCAGGCTTTGGCTGGCTGCGTTTTCCTCCTGTGGTGCCATCAGCTACCGAGAAGGGTGTGAGGTCCCAGTTGCAGTGCCAACGGCCTGTCTCCATTCTGCTCTCTTAGGCTTATTGTTCATGCATGAGGTTTGTGTGTATGTATTTGTACATTCACATGCATGTGTACGTGCCAGTGTGTGGAGGTCTTCTCAATCGCTGTCAACCTTATTTTCTTTTTGAGACAGGGTTCGTCACTGAGGCTGGAGTTGACCAATTTGGCTGGCCTGGCTGGCCAGTGAGCTCCCCTCTCGTCTCTGCCTTGGGTTACAGACACACTCCACCACACCCAGTATTTTTTTTCTCACATAGGTTTTGGCCCTTGGAGGCCAGAAGAGGGTGTGGGTGTCAGATCTCTTGGAACCGGAGGAACAGGTGGCTGTGAGCTGCCAGATGTTGGTGCTGGGACCCGACTAGGATCCTCTGGAAGGGCAAGAAGTGCTCCTAACCACTGAGCTATTTCTCCAGCCCCCTCAAGATTTTATTTTTCGAGCACCGATAGCACACAGCCTTGATGACTGTGGCTAGACTGTCAGTTTGGGTTGGCCGCATCCTTCAACTTTTGTGTTTTCAAAGTTGCTTTTGTCCTGTTCTTACCCGAAAAACATTTCGTTATGAATCTACACATCTTCCCTCAGTGTGATACCAAGGCACAGCACTGGCTCAGTAAGAGCTTGGGAAGAGCTGCTCTTACTCCCCTTAAGGCCTGTAGTCCTGGAGCACCAGGTCTCCTCCATTCACCTGAGCTTTGTTTAATTTTTCTCAAGGGCATTTTGTAGTTTTCAGGGTATATATTCTGCTTTTCTTTATATTTGTCCCTAAATGTGTTATTCTGTGATATGATTATAACTGAAACTATTTTTCCTAATTCCAGTTTTAGATTGCTTGTTGCTAATGTGTAGAAATAAAACCAGTATTCACATATTGGACTTGTGTAGAAGAACTGACTTATAACTTCAAACTTTGCCTCATAACAAAGTCCCCAGAACGATCTTCCTTTGTCTTGTACAGTTTCAGGGACCTGAGGGATTCAGGTTTCCATGGCTTGTGGCTGTGTCATTGCAGCCTTTCTTCCATTTTCCTGAGGCTCTCTCCACTTCTCTGCTTGTCTAAGAACACTTAGAGTTGCATTTTGGCTAACTCTGTGTAATCCACAAGAGTCTCACTTTGAGACCCTTAATTGAATCCTGCTTGCAAAGTATCCTTTTCTGAATGGAGTCACAGCTACAGGCTGTGGGCATCAGAATCGAATTCACCATACAATACTATAATTGGTACTTTCTGAATAGCCAAAAGGCCTGCTGAAGCACTTTCTAGGCCAACACTCAATGCCACATAATGGTAGATAGTAATCGGGCTAGGAGACTCCTCAGATCTCCATGACAACTGGAGCTGGAGATTTCCTGGAGACCTGGGATGTATAGCAAGGTCCACCAGTGCACACTTGTACTCTGATATTTCCTCTTTGTGTCAGCCCACTGCATATGTGACCTTGAAACTAGGGTCTGAGACCCAGAAGAAGGCAGCCCCAGTATGGTGAGTCAGTCAATTGTGGTTCCACCTGAGAGTAGCAGCCAGGTCTTTACAAAGACAAAAATTCCCTCTTTGAGTGGTCTAGAACAAGCAAAGGACAGGCAGCAGGAGATAAGTTGTAACTCATGGCTAATGAAGCCCCAATTATTCATATCTAAACAGTCCTGTTTCATAAACTGTTCTGGTTTATTAGATTTAGCTGTTCACTGAGAAAATAATTAATGTGAGAAGCAATTGCCTTTGCAGACCGATTGACTTAAGATGTCGCCAGCCAAAATCAATCAAGTGAACTAGGAGCGACAGTAGCTGCAGCAAGATGGGCCTGTAGTTCAGGTGCCTTGCACATGTCTAGTGGCGTTCTAGAATGCTAAGAGAGCCTAACCCTGCGTAAGTAAGCTGTGCTTCTGGCCAGACATGCCTCTTACTCCTTCACCCGGTATGTTTAGGACCCAGCCAGCACCCCCTCATGTTTTCATGGCAGGGCCAGGGTGTTCTCAGTTTTTACCAGGATCACCTGTGCCGTCCGTGTGGCATGCCATGCTTTTCTAGGAAGGAGCAACGTTTTTCCTTCCATTGCAATTCTCTGTTCAACTAGTCCTTTAAATATGCTAATTCAATTCTGGCCATGCCTAGGCTCTGTTCAATTTATTTGATGAAAATTCAAAAGCCATCCAGGATCAGCCATACCAACACTCAAGTGAGACGATGCCAGTGTTGAGCACTGATGCCATTCCAGGGGACTGATTTTCAACCATCTGGGGTCTCTGCATTCTATCTAACACAGCTACAAAGAAGCCACACAATCTAGGTCATAGACAGGTCATCATCAGTGTAATAGGTGGGCAGACCTTGCTTAGCATCCCCAAGCTTTCTATATGACAAGGCACAGTGATTCTGTGACGCAGCTCTGTGCTGAGTCACACATTACCTTGCTCAGAGAAAATGACTGAAGTGAGAAAGGAAAAGGACAATGAAACCATGTGGCAGCTTCTTCCCTGCCGAATACAAACCAAACTCCACATGTCCCAGACACAGTTCTTTTCCTGCCATTTCTACCCCTAGCCTACTACTTACTCCACCACCAGCTGAGGTAGATGGGAAGCATCTTGGTGTAAGTTCGTAGCCACATCCAATCTGAATCGCACACAAAGGCTTTCTCTTTCTCTCTTATCTCTAACCTCATATTTAATTAAAAAAAAACAAGTTGAGTGTCTAGAGAAACTGTAGACAACACAGAGTGTTACCATGGGCTCTCTATTGTAGCTAGAGTTTTCTTGCCTGGCCCACGGTCAGGGCAAATCTCTCTCACCTGCCAGTCCCACAGCCTCAGACCCAACCAAGTAAACACAGAGACTTATATTGGTTACAAACTGTATGGCCGTGGCAGGCTTCCTGCTAACTGTTCTTACAGCTTAAATTAATCCATTTCTATTAATCTATACCTTGCCACATGGCTTGTGGCTTACCGGCATCTTCACATGCTGTTTGTCATCATGGCGGCTGGCAGTGTCTCTCTGACTCAGCCTTCCACTTCCCAGCTTTATTCTCCTCCTTGTCCCACCTATACTTCCTGCCTAGCCAATGGCCAATCAGTGTTTTATTGACCAATCAGGAACACATTTGCCATACAGAACATCCCACAGCACTCTATCTTCCCTATAGCTAGCCTCCTGAATTCATGTGGGGTATTCATTAGCCCTGATGTATGCACACTGACTCATGGTCCTCACTGAAGCTCATTGTGTTGACAGGTCCATAGTTGCATTCTATACTTAACTCTGGAAGTTTCCAGAAATGGACAGTACCATCTCTACACCCCTCCGATGAGACTCACTCAAATGGAATCCACTGTCCCAGGCTTTATCTGTGCATATTTCCCTACATAGTGGGTCTCTAGAATTTATTCACCTCACAAAGCCTAACCGTTGTCCCCAAGGAACAAGCCCTTATTTCCCTCTTCCCCATCCCAGGCATCACCATTGTGATTTCTGCTTCTGTGCTTCTAATGGTTTAAGACATCCCAGGTGGCAGAATCCTATTGGGTTTGAATGGACCTGGAAGGAGTTATGCAAAGTGAAATGAGCCTGCCACAGGAAGACAAAGCCCTTTGTACCTACCTGGTGGTTATTTCTTCATGGGAGACCCTGGAATAGACTGAGTGAATAGGCTCAGCAAACACTTGTAGGGGAGGGTTGTTGCCATAGGAGTTAGACTGGCTCATCTGGATGATGTCACCAATTGCTCCACATTGCTGGTGAAGGATTGAGGTCTCCTAATAGACAAGTGCTGGAGGCCTGATGCGTGTTCATCACTGCTGTGATCCTCAATTCCTCACACTGTCTCTCAGGGAGAGTGCTCACAGGCAAGAGTGTCCTGGGCTCTGATTATGATTCTTCCCCTAGGACAGGGGAATGCTTGACTTCAGCCCTCAGCTGTGCATGGGAGCTGCCTTGTACAGGATTATAGCCTTTTTAGGTGACCTGAAGCCCAGGTTAGTGTCCATAACTGAGCCACCAACACAGAGGGCCACTCTGAGCAGTATAGGAAGATGTATCTGTGTCCGGCCAGCTGTTCCCAAATAACCACAAAGAGGCTTAATATTAATTATAAATACTTGGCCAATAGCCAGGCTTGTTACTAGCCAGTTCTTACATTTTAAGTTAGCCCATATTTCTTATCTACACTTCACCATGTGGATTGCTACCTTTTCTCAGTACTGCATGCCCATCTTGCTTCTCTCTGCATCTGCTGCCAACTCCAGACTCCACACTTTTTCCTTCCAGCATTCTTAGTTTGGCTCTCCCGCCTAACCTTATCCTGTTCAGGTATTGGCCAGTAAGCTTCTTTATTAAACCAATCCCAGCAACATATATTCACACAGTTAGGGAACATTCCATAGAGCAGCAGCCTAGTTCCCACAGGGTGACAATGATCCTTCCTGGGGCTTTTCTCTGCCATGTTGCCCCTCCTTGCCTTTCTGATTTCCTTCTATACTTGATCTCAGAACACATCATTTGGGAACAAAGCCCCTGCACAGGGTCTTCATTGCAGAGTATGTTTCCTAGGGGGTTCAAACTGTGGCCCCTATCATCTATTAACCCTTAGTAGAACCCAGGGGAATTAGGTTTCCTCCAAAACCATCCTAAATGGGAGTGTTGGGATGACATGGCTACTCTCAGTGTGAGTGGGAAGGAGGAAAAAGGGAAATTAGGTGATAAGGCTGAAGAAATCTGCTGTTTGGGGCAGGAGGAGGCAGTGATGCTGTCAAGTCACACACCATTTCCTCCACCCCTTTGGGGCCAAGAAAACCAGGCTGTCAGAGAAGACAGCATTCTGAAGGCATCCTGCCATGGAAGATTCAGACCGCATACAATGCCACCTCCCTTTTAAATGACAACATCTCAGAGCTCAGTGGGTAGAGGGTGCTGCTGGTGTCATGTCAGCTGTGACCTCAGAACTGCACTCCTCATGGTTGCAACCCACCCTTGCTTCTAGTGGCTGAAGGTGACTGACCTGCTGCAGTCATGTTGCTGACATTTTTTTTTTTTATCAACCTCTGATGAGTGGAACTTTCAGGGAACTTCTTTCTCCTCACGGTTAGTGAGCTGAGGTGGTTCTTTGGTATATCTCTGAATGCTGGGCCTAGGATGAATCTCCAGCCGTCAACATCAGACTGAGAAGGTGGAGCGTCTTCTTGAGAACTCACTGCATCCACGTAGAATGAACACAGTTGTATGGTCAGGAGAGCACACAGTCTACAGACAGCACATCAGACCCTACCCCCAGGGAACAGATGGACGCACAGAAAATGTCCATTGTTCTTCCTTCAACCTTTATGGGATCAGGTTCACATATAACTGCATGTCCATCAGGAAATAGGAGATGTGCTAACTGCACTTGTAACACTGGTCTATAAAGCTAGAATGTCAACAAATTGATATTTAGTAAGCCGACATAATCGACTGGCCTTCCAAAGCCCATGAGAAGTTCCTTGTCGTCATACAAGGAAGAGGGAAGAGGGAGAGAGGGACAGAGGGAGGAGAGAAAGGGAGAGACAGAGAAGGAGGCACACAGAAAGAGACAGAGAGGCAGAAAGAGAGACAGAGGATGACAATGTGCCTGCCCACTTTCAGCTCTCCTATAGCCTCTTTTGGCTTCTCCAGAACTCAGGGCTACAACATCCAGGATGTTGACAGACATAGAGGATAACCCAGAATGTTTTGCTGCACAATCCCACCCCCAATGGGCTTGTGCTCTACCAGCCCCCACTGTCCTTTGGTCAACCTTGGCTTTCTCTCTGATGATGTCTCCCAAGAAAGCTTCTAGTCTCTAGACCACTGTTTTTCAACCTTCCTAAAGCTGTGATCTTTTAATACAGTTCCTCATATTGTAGTGACCCCTCAACCATAAAATTATTTTCAGTGCTACATATATATATATATATATATATATGCACGTGTGTGTGTTTAAAACATTACAGAGGAAATAATTTTGCTATGAAAAGTGGGCAATTAATTTCATTGAATCACAACATTTTGACATGAATCCTTTTATGTTTAATCAAATGTTTTAAGTTGGCGAATCTACGGGCTTCCTCACTTTCTTGGCTGTCAGTGGCTCCTGTGGTTACACTAGGAATTTTTAAGGCAGGCATGATGCCCTCACACATGTGGGTTTCCTTGGCTAAAATGTCAGATTGACACAGATTATGACTCAGTGTGCTGTTGTCTGTGATGTCGGGGTTATGCCCAAACAATCCTTTTCCATACAAATGCCACAGAGCTTCATCACATTTTCTTCTAATAGTTCTGCAGACTCAGGCCTTACATGTCGTTTTTTAATTCATTTAGAGTTGGTGTGATTGTGTATGTGTGTGTGTGTGTGTGTGTGCGTATGTGTGTGTACACAGGTGTGTGCAGGTGTGCTTACTCACACATGTGCATTTGGAGGCCAGGGTTCATGCCAGGTACCTTTCCTTTCCTTTTCTTCTTTTTTTTTGGAGACAGGATCTCCCACTGAAACTTGAGACTTCAGCATGAGACCCTGGAATCCCCTCCTCTGCACTGTGCTGGGGTTCCAGACCTGTGCTGCCATGCCTGGCTTTTTATGTGGGTGTTGGAGATCTGAACTCAGGATCTTACATTTGTGCAGCAAACACTTTTCTCACTGAGCCACCCCCTCATCCCCTAGTATATTTATATTGTATGACACAGGGGTCCTCGTGGGGATATTTGTTTTTTTCTGCCACCATTTGTGGAAGAGGCTGCCTGTGGTGATCCTCTGTTTGTGCTCTGACAAATAAAGCTTGCCTGGAGATCAGAGTGCGGAGTTAGTCACTAGAGGCCAGGCAGTAGTGGCACACACCTTCAGTCCCAGCACTTGGGATCTTATGTCTTTGATCCCAGCACTTGGGAGGAGGAAACAGGAAGTGATATAGCTGGGTGGAGAGAGGAAGTGAGAAGACAGAGTGGAGACAGGAGCTCGGCCCTTTTGGTCTGAGGATTTGGGTAGAGGTAAGACGTCTCTCTGGTGGCTGGCTCCTTTACTTCTCTGATCTTTCAGCATTTACCCTGATATCTAGCTCTGGGTTTTTATTACTAAGACCAATCAGAATCCGTGCTACAGCTGCCCTTTCCCACAGTGCATTCTTGGCTTTTTGTTAAAAATCGATTGACTGCAACACTTGAACCCCAGCACATCTTGAGGCAGAACAAACTGTAGGTTGGAGGTTTGGTGGCTGGGTTGGTGTCCCAGTCCCTCCACTGGAAGCCTTGTCTGCTTACCGAAGATTGCTGGTTCAGGTTCCAAATCCTCCATTACTAGGAGTCTTCACTAGGTCACCTTTGTAAATTTCAGGAAGTTTTCATTGCACTAGGTTTCCACATAGCCCCCCAGTGCCCTCAATTCTAGTCATCTCTCCCAGTCCTCTCCCTCCATCTCCTCCTGCCTGATCCCTCCTGTTCCCATCCCCACCCACCCACAGTCCACCTGCAAAATCTATTCATTTCCTCTTCCCAGGGATCCCTTTGAGCCCTCTTTTTTACCTAGCTTCTCAGCAGCTGTGGATTGTAGCCTGGTTATCCTTTACTTTACAGCTAATATCCACTTATGAGTGAGTACATGACATATTTGTCTTTCTGGGTCTGGGTTACTTCACTCAGGGTGATTTTTTTCTAGTTCTATCCATTTGACTTAAAATTTCATGATGTCATTGTTTTTAACAGCTGAGTAATACTCTATTGTGTAAATGTACCATATTTTCTTTATCCATTCTTCAGTTGAGGGACATCTAGGTTGTTTCTAGTTTCTGGCTTTTATGAATAAAGGTGCTATGAACAGAGTTGAACAAGTTTCCTTGTTGTAGGATGGAGCCTCCTTTGGGTATGTGCCCAGAAGTGGTATAGCTGGGTCACAAGGTAGATCAATTCCCAGTTTTCTGAGGAACCACCATTGATTTCCAAAGTGGCTGTACAAGTTTGCATTCCCACCAGCAATGGAGGAGTGTTCCCCTTGCTCCACATCCTTGCCAGCGTGAGCTGTCACTTGTGTTTTTGATCTTAACAATTCTGACTAGTGTAAGATAGAATCTCAGAATTGTTTTTATTTGCATTTCCCTGGTGGTTAAGAATATTGAACATTTCTTTAAGTGTTTCTCAGCCATTTGAGTTTCCTCTGTTGAGAATTCTCTGTTTAGATCTGTACCTCATTTTTTTGATTGGACTATTTGATTTGTTGATGTCTAGTTTCTTGAGTTCTTTATATATTCTGGAAATGAGCCTCCTGTCAGATGTGGAGTTGGTGAAAATATTTCCCCATTCTCCATACTGCCATTTTGGTTTTGTTCTAATCATAGTGTCCTTTTCCTTACAGCATCTTCTCAGTTTCATGAGGTCCTATTTATTAATTGTCAATCTTAGTGTCTGTGCTGTCAGTATTCTGTTCAGGAAGTTGTCTCCTGTGCCAATACACTTAAAGCTATTCGTCACTTTCTGTCCTATCAGGTTCAGTGTATCTGGATTTATGTTGATGTCTTTGATCCATTTGGACTTGAGTGGATAGTGGACAGGGTGGTAAGTATGGAGATATTTGCATTTTTTCTACATGCAGACATCCAGTTAGACCAGCACCATCTGTTGAAGAGGCTTTCTTTTTTACAATGTATGTTTCTGGCATCCATGGTGTGTGTGGATTTACTTCGGGATCTTCAATTCCATTCCATTGATCAATCTGTCTGTTTGTATGCCAATACCATGCATTTTAAAAATTATTTTTACTATAACTCTGCAGTACAGCTTGAAATTAGAGATGGTGATACGTCTGGAAGTTCTTTCATTGCACAGGATTGTTTTAGCTATCCTGGGTATTGTGTTTTTCCATATGAAGTTGAGTATTATTCTTTCAAAGTCTGTAAAGAATTGTGTTGGAATTTTGATGGGGAGTTTAGTTGAATCTGTAGATTGTTTTTAAGATGGCCATTTTTATTATGTTAATTCTACCGATCCATGAGCATGGGAGATCTTTCCATCTTCTGATATCTTCTTCAATTTCTTTCTTCAAAGACTTGAAGTTATTGTTGTACAAGCCCTTCATTTGCTTGGTTAGAGTTGGCAAAGGTGGCCCAGAAATTGTGGGAGTGGCCAAGCAATGACTGATTCAACTTGAGGCCACACCATGAGAGGGAGCCCACACCTGACACTGACTGGATGGCTAGGAATCAGAAGCTGGATAGCCCAGAGACTTAGGATAGAACTAAACATGACTGCCCCCCACAAAAAGTCAATGAAATGATTCCTAATGATATTCTGTTATACTCATAGACTGGAGCCTAGTCCAATCATCATCAGAGACACTTCATCCAGCAACTGATGGAAGAAGATACAGAGACTCCCAGTCAAACATTAGGTGGTGCTTGGGGAGCCCTGTGGAAGAGGGGGAGGAAGGATTGTAGGAGCCAGAGGGAGTCAAGGAAACCACAAGAAATCAGCTAAACATGGCTCATAGGACCAAAGGGACAATTAGGGAGCCTGTATGGGTCTGACCTAGGTCCTCTACATACATATTATGGTTGTGTAACTTGCTGTTCCTGTGAGACTCCTAACAGTTGGAGTGGGGTTTTTCTCTGACTTTTTACTCTGCTCTTAGGGCCCTTTTCCTCTTACTGGGTTGCCTTGTCTGCGTTAATATGAGGGTTTGTGCCTAGTGTTATTGTAACTTCTTATGCTATGTTCCATTGATACCCCTGGGAGGCCTGTTCTTTTCTAAAGGGAGACAGAGGAGGAATGGAACTTGGGGAGAGGGTAGGTAAGGGGGGAGAACTGAGAGGAGTGGAGGGAGGGGAAACTGCAATTGGGATGTAACATATGAGAGAAGAATTAAAAAAAGGAAAAAAAAAAGAAAAATCAATTGAGTAAAAATTATACAGGTTCAATTCTGGGCTTTTTACTTTGTTCCAGGTTTCCTGTGTGTTTGATGCTGGCACCTTGATGTTTGATTACTGGAGCTCCACAGTGCATTTTGAAGTCAGAGAGTGTGATGCCCCCAACTTTGTTCTTTTTGCTCAATATTATCATGGCTGTGCTGTGACATCAAATGGAAAAGCTTCTGGAAAACTAAGGGCAGAAAGAACACAACAAGGAGCCAACAGCGTGGGACAGAGAGTTTGCAAGCCACACACCCAGTGAAGGTTTGTATACAAAGTGTAGAAAGAGTAAACACAACAGAATAGAACCAGGAAATAAATACCCCAATTAAAAATGGGCAAAGAACCTGAATAGACACTTCTCAGGGAAAGATAAACAAACGGTGAACAGGTACATGGTAAAATACTCAGCCTCGGGAGTTACCTGAGAAGTACAAGGCCACAGTGAGGTATCATCCCATACCTTTTGGAATGGCTCTCATCACCAAGATGAAAGACTGGTGTTGGGGAGGATGTGGAGAACCATTGAAGAGAGTGCAGATTGGCACAGTTGGATGATGGCATGGGGCTTCCTCTAAACCCTAAAAAAGAGATCTCCCTATGACCCCATAATCCCACTGTGGGGTAAAAAGACCAATGGCTGGGAAAGAGTTTATGGAAATAAGCTACAAGCCACTACCAAGATGTGGAAATACTCCGTGTGACCAATGTTAAGGGTAGAATAGATAGAGAAAATGTGGTGGCATAGGTACAGAGCCAGTGGGCCTCCAGCCCTAATGCATGGGAGGATGCTGTCAATTCTGGGAGGAAGATGCAGGGGGTATTCAGTGAACAAGCCGGATACAGAATGTCAAACTTTGCACATTCTCACCAAGATTTACAATCTGAAAATGTTGAACCCACTCAAGCAGAAAGCAGTGAAATAGTCAAGTGGGACAGGAGACAGGGTGTGCAGAGAGGGGATGAGTTGTCCATCCAGTGGCTCAGTGTCTGGGAGGTTTGGGGTGTGGTGGCACCATGAGAAGAATGGAATCAGAAAGGACACAAGGAAAGCTTTCAGGTGACCGAGAGGAGGTCTTAACTGTCTCACTGTATAATAGCAAGGAGGGGATGTGATGGATGTGTTCATTTGGATGTTAATCATCCTATTTTGCATACCTGCATGCTGACATCACTTTGTATTTCATAAGTGTATATAATTATGACTTGTCAGGTAAAAACAATATCAACAACAAAAAGATTCAATGTCCATTATGCTGCAATTTGGTATTGACCTGGATATCTGATGACCCTGCCCTCAGGTGAGAGCACGCAGCATTCTGTGCTGCCCAGGCAATTAGATCTCTTCTCTCCCGTGCCTAGGACATTACTGTCATTTATTTTGCTTGTCTATATCCTATAAGAACACACAAAAAAGAAGATAGCTTAATTCACATTCATCTTCTCTCTCCAATTCTCATTTTCTTTGTGCAATTACAAGTTTCTTACTGATACAATTTTGCCTCCCCGCTGAAGAATTTCAAGGCTGGTCTGCTTACAGATATGCACGTCTTTGATTGGCCAGCCAAGTATTTATGTCACTTTTTAGGGATAATTTCAGGATGTGTCATTCTGTATTGGTAGCTTTTCCTTCATTGTTTCTAATGTTTTATTTTACCTTTGTCTTGCTTACCTGGCTTCTGATAAGAAGTCCCCCCCCTTCTCCTGCCTTGGTAGTATAGGTATTACCTCCTAACGGTCAGTTCTTGCATAGCCCTAGTTCCTTCTTTGGCCAAGTCTGCTCTACTGGAGAGCCCATGAAAGACATTGTCTTTCCTCTTCCCTGGGATTTGCATTCTGTTTGACTATCTCATGTCTAACCACATCATCAACCTTGCATGCTGTGGGCCTTCCTTTGGTGCCTTTACAAATCACAGTTAATTTAAAACCTACCACCCATGCCTACCTCGGCTTGGCTTATTTAGACAACTTCTGGTCTTTCCGACTGTGTTTAATCTTAGCATTTGTAAATCTTGATGAGACAAGGCATGATGTTTAATAATAGATGCCAAATGAATGGGCTTTTGGTGTGAAAAACTATGTTTATTCTACAGTGTTTGGTGTTTGCTGTAGCTGTGGGCACCATGAACATCAAATGATACCAAAGCTTTTTCTTTTTTCTTCTCTTCTCTTGCACTTGGCTGCCTTTTGTTCTGTCCCTGGGATGGAGTCTGCTTCTTGTGGTCCTTCCATTGGGAACCCACTCTTTTTAGTCTGAGGCTTGTTGGGTGGTGATAGCAAGAGGAGGAAGGAGGTATGTCCTAGGCTCCTTTGAATGAGCCTAATCTTTTAGGGTCCACTGTGCTCAGTGTTATTTAAATCAGCCACTTGAGATTTTAAAGTCACTATTGTTTTTTGTTTTCAGTCTGGCAGAAAGCAGAAAGGTATTTAAGGCGTGAGGACCAGGAACTAGAGTCGGTTACGCTTTTAGGCTTTTGAGCAGCAGTTCAGCTGAGATCCATTCGGGTGAGGACACAGAGGCTTCCAGATTGAGGAAATGGGAACAGCTGAAGAATTGGCAGGGTGAGGTGGCTGTGGCTTCTGTTCTGTCTCTCTGATCTTTCAGCGTTCACCCCAATACCTGGCTCCGGGTTTCTTTTTATTAATAAGACCTTTTAAGATTTGTGCTATAGCAAGTTTTTTTTGTGTGCGTTTGTTTTGTTTTTTGAGACAGGGTTTCTCTGTGTAGCTTTGGAGCCTGTCTTGGATCTCGCTCTGTAGACCTGGCTGGCCTCAAACTCACAGAGATCTGCCTGCCTCTGCCTCCCGAGTACTGGAATTAAAGGCGTTCACCACCGCTGCCCGGCTAGACTTATATATATTTTAAATTCATAGGCCTTCATAACCTGTATCATTAAATTTCCTCAATCTATATAACTTACTAGTCTGTTTCTTATAACCTTTAGAAACTCCAGTCCTTAGGGTGAAGCCTGTCAGCAGGGCAGACTTTACAGATGACAAGGACTGACCAGGCAGATGGGTGTTTGCTGTTGTTAAAGTTATAGTTAGCCATCAATGTCATCAGAGGTCTGTGAAGGATACATTTGAGTAGGAAGTGTAAGTTAAATGGTTTTGTATTACCTAAAAATGACAGAGACTGACTCAGACAGCCATGTGAGGCTTCCGCGGTTTGCTATAAAAGCAGCAGCTGGTCTCAGATGTCAGAAAAGAGCAGCATTTAATCTTCTGTTGTCACACAGAGAAGGTGTCTCTGGACATCAGGTCTGAGGAGTTTTTCCTGGAGAAGAACAATTTTCCCTGTTGGGAAAATGGACCTTATGTTGATGAGGCAGAGTCCAGCAGTCAATCAGAAAGCAACCACAGTTTGAGCAGGTTCTTGGCAGCAGGTGAGGCATGGGGCAGCTTATTTGTGTGAACCATGAATGTAGTAAACTTTTCTTATTACCAAATACAGTTTCTTTTGTACGACTCAGTTCAAGCTGTAGGCAGTGTCAGGCTAGGAAAGGATTAAGGTGGGAAAGTGACAAAGGCCTTTGTCAGGGGGAGGTGTTATCACAGGGCCGTAAATTATATTGTAGTTTACTTGGTTATCAACAGTGAAGAAGTGGTTTAAGGAATGGGGGGGAATGGTGTTGGGCTGAAAGGAAGGGCTTTCTGGAGTGATGGCAGTCAGGGGGAGGAGGTGGAACTGTTGGAGCAGCACAGTTGGAAGAAGCTGCAGAACTCATGGGGAAGGGGGTCCCCCTAGCCCAGACACAGGCCTAAGGGAAACAGTTGCTGTGACCCACACATGGGGCTCAGGAAGCTGCAGTTAAGAGGCTCAGGAGTGACCAGCTGTTAAGAAGCGTTGGAGAGGCTGAGGTGCCGAGTTCACCCCTGACTCCTCCCTGCTGGTCACTGTAGGTTTGGAATCCACTGTAACCAATCTCACCCTAGTTAATTCCCTGCAATGACCCAGTTTCCAAATAGAGGAACTTTCTGGGGTTCTGTAGTGGAGGATTTTGTGGGACTCTACATGATGGAGTGTAGGTAGTCTCAATTCACACCATTGTTTAAGAGCTCTAGATCCTTGGTGAGACACTACTCTCTCCTCTTCATTGGCTATGGAAGTTCCATGTCATTTCCTCCCCACCTTCCTGCATCCTGGACTGGTCCAGGCAAGGACATACCCTAAGCGCTCTTCTGGTATTTGCTATTAGTCTCTTCAGGGTTTTATTCCACAGAGGTTTCAAGGAACCTTGACTCCTTCACTGGAGCAGTCCACAGTGTCCTGAGAGAGGTTCCCTGGTTAACTGTCAGGTTGACACTGCTTAGAGTCATCTGAGAAGGCAGCCAGAATTGAGTGAGGAATTGCCTAAATAAGATTGGCCTATGGGCATGTCCGTGGGGATTGTCTGGATTGTTCACTGATACAGGAGAGTCAAGTTATATGAGCTACTTAGCAAGCAAGAAGCCTGAGCCATAAGCCATGCAGTTTGTAATTAATATTAAGCCTCTGAGTGATTATTTTATAAGCAGCTGCAGGACAGTGGGGCCCATAAGTATGGCGTACTGTATCAGTTTACAGTTCATGATGCTCTGTTTTGTCTGATTTCTCCATTGCTTTTCAGGCCGTTAACTCACTACGGCCTTCTCCCACTATAGACAGACACTCGGTGAATCTCCATCAAACGAACAAGTGCTGAGTGTTTCCAAACCTGTCTGGTGCCACTTACTACAGAGGCTGCCTGTCTGTGTTCTTATTTCTAACCAATGTATTTTTGTATTTATGTTCTATATTGTTTTGGACTTTTAGACATAGTAAAAGTAAAGCAATAAAATTAGAACTCCTGACAAGATTTTATTACTGTCAAGTGTCTTCTATGGCTCCGTTTGCCTAATGTATGTTGCCATCCTTACACATACCATTATATGAACTTATTCTGTTGAGTGCATTGGAAAGAATTTTTGTCTTACTTATTTGCAACCTTTCTCAAATACTCAAATGTTTCAAGAAGTTTGCAGTAACAGTGTGTATGTTTTATGTTGTTTAGAAAAAAAACAGACTTGGGAGATAAGTTGGTCAGTTAAATGTCTGCCACACAAGCATTGAAGACTTGAGTTCAGATCCCTAAAACCCTTGTAAAATCCAGGTGTGATGACATGTCTGCAAATCCCAGTGTCGGGTACAGGAACAGACTAGTGGATCCTGGGGGCCAGCTGGCCCACCAGTCTAGACATCTTGTGAATTTCAGGCTCAGTGGGAGATCATGTGTCAAAGTGACAGAAGAGACATTTGACATAGACCTTTATCAGAACCTGCACTCATGTTTGCATGCACACTACTCACATTTATACCACACACATGTACACATAATAAAAAGCTCCCATAATAAAATATGGGAGCTGATGTGTCTGTTTTACACACACAGAAGTTTGGTATATTATTCTTTTTAAAAATCGTTAAAGCTCATTTAAAAACTCATTTAGTTTTTATTAGAAAAAAAGTTTTTTCATAATACATTTCATTTGGCCCAGTTCCCTAAGGAGTGTTTTATCAATAAGAAGTTTTATTTACAAGGTCTTATTTTCCTACATCAGTTGTGACTTAAGGGTTTATAGAGATTATGAATGACTCAGCTCTTTGGTGAGCAAAACATGCACACACAAATCAAGCCCACGTGCCTGCTTTTATTATTCTGTTTACTGCTGTCTGCATGTTTATTACTTTTTGTCTGTCTATATTACTTTTCTAACAATTTCTTTGTTTTTGAAATCTGTTATTTCTCTGGTCATGGACTGAGGGAACCCAGCAGGAAGGCTGCTTTGTATTATAGGAGAACATGATTCATTTCCTGTTGAATTATGACTCTTATTTAAAAGACCAAGACATGGCCACAAACAAACTCTTGGATTTTCCTACATCTGACACGTGTATGGTGTGGTATGCTGTCATAGTTCGCATTTGCGCGCGCGCACACACACACACACACACACACACACACACAGCCTAATGTCATAACACAGAGGTTTAATGGGCAGTGGATAATTGTAAACAGAAACATGTTTATGAGTATTTGTACACTATTTCTGAGGACCCATTTTTATTAGCAAGTTGCCTTTCTTTTACAGTTATTATTTATTTCAACAGTTTGCAGACCCATTCTGAATTCTGACAAATGCATAGTCATACAGCTACCACTGAAGTAAGTTTGAGCCCACTGGGGAAATACCCTCATGGCAGCATCATGCATCCAAACTAAGTTCCTCTTCTCCTCTGGCCTTTATTACAGCTTTGCCTTCTCTGGGAAGTCATTTAAGTGGAGCCATAAGTTCCTAGAACCAAGAACTTCTTCCATGGAGCAATGCATGTGACATGGATGTGCATATGTGAGTACTCAGGACTTTGTGAATTGGTGATTGGAGTCCAACTCTATTCAGGAGTAGCTTATTACTCCTCCCCCAGTGGAGCTGTTTGTAAATTCTGAAAAATGTAGATGTTCACTGTGTATGTTGGTGAGTGTTCAGTGTACATAGATTTTCATTTATTGAAGTGTAGGTAGTATCTAAGGATAAACTATAAAACTCCTACTACTGAGTTATTCTCTGAGTGGTGGTACATTTTACCCTTCCAACCACTACTGTATGATGGGTCTAGTTGTGTCCTTGTTAGTGTTTGATGTCAGGACTTCCTTTTCAATTTTAGTCCTGTCAGTGGGAGCATATTTTTTCATTATGGCTTTACTCTGCATTTTCCTAAGGACAAATGATCTTTAGGTTTGCTCTCATCAATATATCCACTTGGTGGATCCTACAACTTTGAATTATTCAGGTATTTTGTAACATGCCCCTAGACCTCAGCACAACTGATACCATATTGGAGGCACCATTCTGACCTTAGAACTTAGCATGTAGGCCCCAATACCTGCCAAAACAGGAGCAAAGACCTAATCCATCAAAGATACAACCCATAGTTCCAGTCCATCAAAGGCATAACCCATAGTTCCAATCCATCAAAGACACAACCTATAGTTCCAGTCCATCAAAGACACAACCCATACTTCCAGTCCATCAAAGATACAACCCACAGTTCCAATCCATCAAAGACACAACCCATAGTTTCAATCCATCAAAGATACAACTCATAGTTCCAATCCATCAAAGATACAACCCATAGTTCCAATCCATCAAAGACACAACCCATAGTTCCAGTCCATCAAAGACACAACCCATGGTTCCAGTCCATTAAAGACACAACCCATAGTTCCAGGATCTAGGAAAGTCCCTAAAGGTTCTAGCCTTGATTTTTGGCCTCTGTTGTTTTGCTTCTCACTAACTTTTCTTGATAACTGAAGTGTGTCAACCAGGGTGTGGTTTTGTGCATAAAAAACAAAGAATGGTGAGGCTCTGAGCTGCATGATTTGGGCAAGTTTCCCATGCAGCTGCTGGCTAGCAATACAGACTTTCTATTCAACTTTGAGAGTGTCTGTGTATGTTCCCCGGAGTTACCTCACAAACTTTGTTCTTTTGAAAAATAATTTACATAAGGCTTTCTATGTAGACCCCATGTCAGCTATTAATATAGACAGCTACTCTTCCTCTTATATATGTTCCTTTTCACTCTCTTGTCTTATTGCATTTGTTATGATTTCCAGTACAAGGCTATGGTAGTTTGAATGTAATTGGCCCCCATAATCCCAAAGGGAGTGACACTATAAGGAAGTATGGCCTCAATGAAGTAGATGTAGCATGAGTCTTAAAAGTTCTTATTAATAAAATCAAACCCAAGGCCAGTTATTGGGGTCAATGCTGGTAGATCAGAGAGACAGAACAAGCCACAGCTATCTCACCTTGCCAATTCCTCAGCTGGTCCTGTTTCCTCAGACTGGAAGCTTCTGTGTCCTCATCCCAGTGGCTCTCAGCCAAACTGCTGCTAGAAGCCTGAATGCTTAACCAGCCAAATGCTTAACCAGCCAAATGCTTAACCAGCCAAATGCTTCTAGTTTCTGGTCTCCACACCTTATATATCTTTCTGTTCTTGCCATCACTCCCTGGGATTAAAGGCTTGCTTTCTGGGATTAAAGGCGTGTGTCACCATGCCTTGCTATTTCCAATGTGGCCTTGAACTCACAGAGATCCAGAGAGATTTCTGTCTCTGGAATGCTAGGATTAAAGGCGTGAGTGCCACCATTTTCTAGCCTCTGTATCTAGTGGCTGTCTGTTCTCTGACCCCAGATAAGTTTATTAAGGTACACAATATTTTGGGGAACACAATACCACCACAAGTAGGTGTGCCCTTGTTGGAGGAATTGTGTCACTGTGGGGGTGGGCTTTGAGGTCACTCTGTCACAGACTACTTCCTATTTCCTTTTGATCAAGATGTAGCCAGCATCATGTCTGCCAGCAAACTGCCATGCTCCCTGCCATGATGCTAATGGACTGAACCTCTGAAATTGTAAGCAAGTGATCCCAATTGCGTGTTTTCCTTATAAGAATTGCCATGGTCATGGTATCTCTTCACAGCAACAGAAACTCTAACTAAGACAAAGGTTGTATGTAAGTCTTATACCTGGGTACCCTTAGCTTGTTCCTGCTTTTAGATTATCCATCAAGTATGACAGTTTTCTTTGTAGATGTACTGTTTATGTTAGAAAGATTTCTTTTACTCATCCCAACTTGATCAAAATATCATAAATGGATCCTGGATTTTGCCAAATGTATTTCCTCTGTCTATGGAGATGATCATGAGGTCTTTTCTAGTCCTTTGAAACGGTTACTTTCACTTACCAGTATTTAAATATTAAATTGTTTTACATTCCTGGGGTGAACCCAGTGGTTGTTATATACAAACCTTCTTCTACAGAGCCAAGTTCAGTATTTCATTGGCTAAGACTGTATCTATCTTTCATGAGGCTGTTGGCTTTGGTGTGTATTTCTATTTCTGGTGCTCCACTTTCCTGGAAAAGCATGTATAGTTGGTTTTATATTCCCCCTTTAATAGAACTGGCAGAACTCATCACTAAAACTATGTGCCTCAAGTGTTTCATGCCTGAAGGATAAAGTAAAAATTTAAGCAGATTTACTATTCTTTGCATTGAAAGCTCATTTTCAGTGAATGTTGGTCCTATGTGTCTGCAGGGAGTGAAAGACTGTAAGGACCAGTTTATGTTTAGACAATGTGGTGCTGATACGGATATCTGGTATGAGTCAATACAAAATGGCCAACATTGAATGTCTGTAGCTAGAGTTTTCCTGCCTTGCCCACAGTCAGGACAAATCTCTGTCTACTGCCAGTCCCCCCGCTGCTCAGACCCAACCAAGTAAACACAGAGACTTACATTGCTTACAAACTATATGGCCATGGCAGGCTTCTTGCTAACTGTTCTTATAGCTTAAATTAATCCATTTCCATAAATCCATACCTTGCCACATGGGTCGTGGCTTACCGAAATCTTCATATGCTGCTGGTCATGGTGGCAGCTGGCAGACACTCCCTCTGCCTTCCTGTTCTCTCCTTTCTCCTTTCTGTTAGTCCCGCCTATACTTCCTGCCTTGCCACTGGCCAATCAGTGTTTTATTTATTGACCAACCAGAGCAATTTGACATACAGACCATCCTACAGCAAATGTCCCTGGGAATTACATAAGTAAGTAGTAATATAATCTGCCATGTACTATTTTTGGCAAAGTGCCATTTGTGTATGACTGTAAACATGTATAAACATGGCCTTGAAGTCAGAGGCAAGAGCATTTCATCTCTGGTTGTGTGTTTGTCTGTAGGCCTGTGCATGACCTGCAGGTGCCAACATGTAGCTGGGTAATCTACAGCATCTTCTGTAACTTACTGAATTTTCTATGAGTTATCTAATTTATGGGCATATTATTTGTTCACAATTAATAACATTTTCAATATGTGTGGTGTCTGGCAGGATATTTCTTACTAATTTTTCATATTGTGACTATTATTTCCTTTTTTCTTGCTAATTCTAGCTAAAATTTTCTTTGTTTTCTTGATTAGAAAATAAACTTGTTGTTTTTAACTAAGTTGTTCTATTTACCAATAAAGACTCGGGAGTCAGATGTTGGGGTGAAAACCTGCTAGATCAGAGAAGCCAAGAAGCAATGAGCTGACCTTTTTTTTGGCTGGAGGCCCAGTCTCTCCACCCATCCCAAACCAAAAAGACCACGAATCTCTAAGTCCCTCCTACTCCTTCCTATATGTCTCTCTATCTGTATTCCTGTCTTCTCCATCCTCCCTATGGCTAATTCCTGTCAACTAGTCTCTGGCTCCACTCACCGATCCAAGGTTAAATTTATTAACACAGTCTTAGAGTGTGATCAAATACCTGCAACATAAACTGTTGTGGAATATTAATTTAATATGCCTTACATTCATTTATGCTGTGGAATATTTGCTTGATGATGCAAAGATATGTTGCATTCTTTTATGTTGCATTTGTTTAATTCTGTAAAGCTGTGTTACTTTGCCCGTCTAAAATACCTGATTGGTCTAATAAAGAGCTAAATGGCCAATAGCTAGGCAGGAAAGAGATAGACAGGGCTGCCAGGCAGAGAGAATAAGTAGGAGAAATCTAGGCTCAATGAAAGAGCAAGAGTGAGGAGCAAGAAAAAGAGAAGGAGAGAAGGATGTCAGGGGCCAGCTACCCAGCAACCCAGCCACCCAGCCACATAGCCAGCCATGGAGTAAGAAAGAAAGAAAGAAAGAAAGAAAGAAAGAAAGAAAGAAAGAAAGAAAGAAAGAAAGAAATATAGAATAAAGCAAGGTAAAAAGCCCAGAGGCAAATGTAGTTAAAGAGAAATGGCATAATTTAGGTTAGAAAAGCTGACTGGAAACAAGCCAAGCTAAGGCCTGGCATTCACAAGTAAGAATAAGTCTCTGTAAATTTGGGAGTATATTTTTGGGGAGCAGGCCCCCAAAGAGTAAAAAAAAAACTACAATAAACTGTTTTAGCTTTCACTAGGTTTTGTTCACTTTTATTTCTAATTTTCATTAACTCACACCTTTATTATTTCTGTTTCTGCTTTGAGTTTATTTTGTAATACTTCTGGTTTCTTACAGTAGAAGTGATGATTGCAGTTAGGCTGTGTCTCCTTGTCTTGTTCAGCACTTTGGCTCCAGACTTCCCTGAAAATGCTGGAGTGGGACAATGATGATATGTTGTGACACTGTTTCCATTCTGAAGTGTATTCAGTTTCTGGGATATTGAGAAATTTGGTTTTTAATGTCCAGGCAGTGGCAGATTAAAAAAATGTGTTTTCTGAGTAAAGGATGTTTTGACTTTTATTTCCAGTAGCTTTTGCCACTTGTGTTGGGAGCCCCACTTGTCAGTGCATACTTATTTAGGCCTGATGTTGTCATAAACTGGTCCTTCCCTTTTTTCTCTTCTGCAGTGCTGGAGATAAAGTGTAGGGCCGCATGTAGTTGAGCACCCTGACACTGAGACACACTCTGAAACTGATTCTCCAAGCGTTACTTGTTATGTCTCCACATCCAGGCTAATTTCTGTATTCTGTTCTGAATGTATTATGAAGCCACACTGGCTTTTTTCTTTTTCTTTCTTCTTTAGTGTTTGCATCATGGGCATCTGGCTTCCTTTTACATTTAATGGAGCCAAGTCATTACATCCAAAGTGGGTTTTTTTTAAGAACAACGTAGTTGAATCCTGTTTCCTTAACACAATCATCTCGGTTATGTAGTGTCCTTGGATGATCGATATTGATCTAATTATTAGGATGGATGTGTCCAGGCCCACCATTTTGTTATTTTTCCATTTCACACCAGATTTTTTTCTTTTTCTTTTTTTCTTTCTTTTTTTGTGTGTATTCTGTTTTTTTTTTCTTGCTTTATTATGTGAAGTTTTGTAAAGACTCTTCTCCTGGTTCTGTTTGTGTGGAGAATACTAATTCAGTACTCTTTCTCAGTGCTGGTTTTGTGTTTGAAGCCTTTGCCTTGAGGCAGGGTTTGCCCATCTCAGTTCCACAGACCGCTTCCCTGTGGGTTTGCACATGATGCAGCAGCACCATGGCTGGCCAAGCCATTCCTGTGCCGTACACACTGTTCAGACCTGCAGTGTAGGGGGATGTTTGGAATTTTGGCAGTTTTGTACATGGAGTCAGAAGTGGGTTCTGCACTGTCTTTCCTGATGTCTCCCCAGGCTCTCTAACCACCTTGGTCTCTTCTCTGGATATAGTCTGGGACATAAGCAACTGTACTTAGCATGCAGTAAGCATGATTGATCCTATGCTTGGGGCAAAGCAATGAGGAATGACAGAAAAACTAGCATCATCTCCATGGCCCGTTCGTGACTGGGGCTGCTGCTTATCATGCCTGTCTCCAAGACGGGCTTTCTCCTGTGGTTTTAAATCACAACTCTGTAGTGCTGGCTGGGGGAGCAGGGGTGGCTTTTAAGCACAGTGGGTAGACTCCAGTAGAACCACACATATTTAAGACATCCGTGAATCAGGTAAATACACTCCAGGCTCTCTGGAAAATCTTGGAGCAACATCTTACCTTAGTTCACCCCTGGCGAAGGGATCCAGTCAAGAGACTACCAGATAGGGAGGATCTCTCAGTGAACGAGGCCTGGATCTATTCCTTCAGATGCACAAGCTGTTAGCTTTCCTACCAAAACAAACAAAAACCAAATGGAACCTGCTGAAGTGCTCATGTGCTCACACATAAAGGTGCTGTCCTGG
Organism: Peromyscus eremicus; assembly: GCF_949786415.1. Taxonomy (NCBI): domain Eukaryota; kingdom Metazoa; phylum Chordata; class Mammalia; order Rodentia; family Cricetidae; genus Peromyscus; species Peromyscus eremicus. The sequence goes on along the minus strand of NC_081435.1, from coordinate 69,629,955 downwards.
TTAGCTTTCTGCTGCTGAGATGAACACCATGACCAAAAGCAACTTGGGCAAAGGGTTTCTTGGCCTTACACATCCTGATCAAACTCCAGCATGGAGGGAAGTCGGGGCAGGGGCAGGAGCCAGAACTCCAAGTCAGGATCTGACATAGAGACCATAGAGGAATGCTGCTGACTGACTTGCTCTTCGTGACTTGCCCAGGTACCTTTCTTATTCAGCCCAAGCCCATCTGCCCAGGGTTGGCACCACCCATGGTGAGCGGGGCTTTTCCACATCAATCATTAACTAAGCAAATGCCTCGCAGATGAGGAGCAGCACCTAAAGTCGTCAACTTGACTTGAATTGTGATGAACCAAAAGTTCTGAGCTCCCTGCCCATTCTTTTAAAATGATGATATAAAATGTAACAGCAAAAATGTTGCTTTTAAAATAAAAACAGTCAGAACAATTAGTATTTATCATGGAAGATGAATGTAATGTCTAACTTGGTCTATGAAACTGAAGTGTTCTTGTTTTAAGTGACATGGTTGTCTGCAATATGTGTTTGGATGGTATAGAATTGGGATGTGTCTTCTGTTATTCATTGTAACTGTCTTAAGTGAGAAGGTATTTTGAGCAACCCATTCTCCATCAATAATTTCACCAGAGAAAACTGCATCTTTGAAGGAGAAAGAGGCTGTATTCAGTACTGGTTAGCCTTCATTACCACCTTGACATAATCAAGAGTTCCCTGAGGTGGGAAGCTTCAACTAAGGAATTGCTCAGATCTGACTGGCTTGTGGCTATGCCTGTCGGGGACTATTTTGATTATGAACTGATGTGGGAGGGTCCAGCCTACAGTGGGCAGCACCATCCCTAAGCAGATGGTCCTGGGCTATATAACAAAGCTAGCTGAGCAGGAGACAGAGGATGAATAAACCAAAAAGCTGCATTCCTCCACTGATTCTGCTTCAAGTTCTCACTTTGGTTCTTGCCCTAACTTCCTTCAATGACACACCTATTCTGTAAGAAATCAAGGCTTTCCTCCCCAAAGCTGCTTTTGGTCAGAGTATATTTTATCACAACAACATAAAGAAAACTAGGACATAGGCCCAAGGCTCATTGGATTGCAAGAGGGGAGATACACCCCACACATCAGTTTTAGAGAATGTGGCAAGGATACCAGAATGGAGGAATGAAAGAGGCCGGCTTCCAGTTCTTTGCAGAAATAGGTAATTTAAGACTTGGAAGACAGCAGAGCCTACCCATGATCAGCACCTAGTGCAGACTGGTAGCTTTCAGCATTCATGAGGACAGCCAGGAAGCACACCTTCCCCAGTTCACATACGGTTGAAATGAACTCATTGCTTCGAATCTTGATTGAGGTGGTGGATGTTGGGCTCTGCATGAGTCCTAATTCTAAACTGCAGTAATAGGATAATTGTGTTTCACTTTCCATTGTGAACCCTTATCTGCTTGAACAGAAAAGAATTACGTTGGGGATTTCCAGCTGTAACCAAGGAAACTCAATTAGGTTGTACCCGTTAATTTTTTTACGGTGCTTGAGTTGGTGTGATGCGAAGGTCAGTGCGAGCTTCAGAGATATCTTCATTTTGGTTCTCCCAGACTTTGTGGAATGTATGCTTTGCCTAGTCATCTTTCCAACACAGCCAGAAAGAGACACTCAGGACTCAGCCCTGTCCACATGGTTGCCTTGATGACATTTCTCAGGGCATCTTCACCTTGATCTAAAGACCTTCCTGGCCCCTGGGTAGACACATCCCATTTCAAACCCCAGAAGACTCTTACAGGCTTTGAACTTAGGCCTTTCCTTGGTAACCTGGCAGTCTAGTTCTATCTCTGAACCTTGTGTAGGGATCTGGTCTGCCGTGGGTCCCTTGTGTTATGCTATCACTCCATCTCTTGTTGAATCACATGAACATTGCCAATTCCTGAGATGGATTCCTTGGCAGAATAATCCTTTTTGCCTTTTGTAAAATTTCCGCTCACATCTGGTCTCACCAAAGTGGACTCACTCAGGTTGGAAGATTGTGCCAAGATTTGGGGTGGGTGGAAATGGCAGGGGTAAAGGGGTTTCTGAGCTGCAGAGATCATCCAGGCTGGCTTGGAACTTGCTCAGCAGAAAGCAAGCAGTACAACAGACAGGCTGGTGACTTCCCTCAGGGTTTTCAGTCCCGGTGAGTCAGGCCAGGCTGCAGGTGTGGTGTTCCTTCTTGAGGTGCTGCTGTCTCCTCTGTGCACTCTGTGTCACAGCAGTGTTCATCCAGCCTCTGTGGCGCTCCTGGGTGACCATAGGCTGGAAGCACTTTGTACATTGTTTCATATTTCAAAGCCATGGTGTAGCTGGGAGAGTCCTCCTTTTAAAAAGCATTTCTATTCTTTAAGAATTTTTTTTTTTTTTTTTTTTTTGGTTTTTCGAGACAGGGTTTCTCTATGTAGCTTTGTGCCTTTCCTGGGACTCACTTGGTAGTCCAGGCTGGCCTCGAACTCACAGAGATCCGCCTGGCTCTGCCTCCCGAGTGCTGGGATTAAAGGCGTGCGCCACCACCGCCCGGCAAGAATTTTATACAGTGTATTTGGGTCACATTTTTCTTCCCACAACTCTTCGCAGGTCCACACCCTCTTTGCTACCCACCCAGCTTTGTGGATTTTTTTTTAAATGTATTTGTTAGCTATGGATAGTTGATGACTTCTGGGGAAGGGAGAGTCAGTTTTCTTTAATGGTCCTTCAATTTGAAAATCAATCACTGTATGGAACACCAAGCTATCTGCTCTACATCTTTCAATGTGATTTATTTCCATTTCAAACAGACTGTAAATCTTGTGAATCTGAGAGAGGAGGTAGGGTAAAATTGTGAAGACACGGTAGATAATCTATCTGGATTAATTTTGAAGTGTACCATCAGGCCAGCATAGATATTTCAATTTTTTGAAAGACACTCAATTTTGCTCCTAACTTCAGATATGGCTTCTATTTATTATTGGAATTGATAGTACAATATATCCTGAAAATGATAGCCATCTTTAAAATTTCCAACCATGAAAAGGCCGACTAATAAATGATTTCTTTTTAGTGACAGTAAATTATATAAATTGTTCTATATGAGTCATTTAAAGTTCTGAGCTATATTTTATAAGTTTTGTACCTTCACATTGGAGAATATAGACTGTTTATTGATAGAAAAGGTATAAGAAGGCCATCTGCTTGTCCTCATCCTTCTCTCTCTCTCTTTCCTCTTCCTTTTCCTGCTCCTTTTAAATTAATTGATGAATTATTTTATTTAATCTTTCTTCATTTCATTTCATGTGTATGGTATAGGTGTTTTGCCTACATGGATGTCTGTATACCGTGTGGGTACAGTGCCCACAGACGCCAGAAGAGGGCACCAGATCCATAGGACTGCAGTTACAGTGGTCATGAGCTGCCATGTTGGTTCTGGGAATGAACCAGGGTCCACTGCAAGAAGAGTCAGTGCTCTCAAGCCCTGTTTCATCTGTCCAGCCCTATGTCACTCAGGCTGGTCTTAAAATCCTGGGCTCAAGTGATCTTCCTGACTCAAGTTCCTGTGGACCTGAAGCTGCAAGTGTCAACCATGGGAATCTACCTTGTTTTCAAGAATACAGATGAGAAATATAAACTTCCAGATCACTTTTCCTGTCACCAATGGTATTGGTAAGAATGTACCACATGAATCCGGACTGCCACCAGAGGCTCTTGTATTGAGTGCTTGCTCCCAAGTGTGATGATTAACCTTGGTTGTCAACTTGATTGGCTGTGGAATCAACTAAGAGGCATGTCTCTGGGCTGGTGTGTGAGGGTAGCTTCAGGAAAGATTAAGGAGACCCTCCCTAGACTGGGCAGCATTTTCCTGTGACAGCCCAAATGTGAAGAGGAGAAACAGTGCTGCTTGTCGTGTTCACCTTTACTGGTGAGTGTGTTACCTGATCCCGGCGGCTGCTACTGCATCCCTCATAGATGTGAGAATCTGGCTTCTGAAGCGGACTGAAGACCATCAGCTCTTCAGGAGTCCTCCAGGTCTTCAGGACCACATGGGGACTACCAAAGCTTCCAGTTCATGGACTGAGCACCTCCTGGGTTCTCACCTCTCCGATGTACAGATGGCCATTGTTGGAGACCCAGCCACTGTTCTGTAAGACAATCTGATAAATCTCCTTCTAGGATATATATTCATTCTATTTCATTCTTCTAGAGAACCCAAATATGAATGATGTGTGGCACTATTTTGAAGGTGATGGAGCCGTTGAAAGGCTGGGCTTAGCTGGTATAAACTGGTCTCTAGTGGGAGTTTAAAGGTTATGTCTGTCTTTTCTCTCCTAAGTTGTCTCTATTAGATATTGTGGTCATGGTGGAAAAAATAAAACAGTTAGTACAGAGAACTGGTACTAGCAAAATGGAGTTGCTGCTATGATTAGGACCTTGTGGTAGACCAGGGGAAAAGACTTGTAGGAAGAAAAGATTAGAGGAGTGGGCTAGAGATGTCATAGAATGCTATGAGCAGAGCTTAACTGGGCATTCTGTTGTGAGTAGAGAAAAGCAGAATACCAATAGAAGTGTAGGCAGTAAAGACTGAGCTCATAACATTTCAGATAAGGACATGGACTATATGGGGGACTGTGTTAGAGATCATTCATGCTACATTCTCACAAAAATATTGTGCTCATCTTCTGAAGGTTTGAATCAGGCTTGATTCCAAAGTAATATACTATTTGTTGGTGGAGGGAATTTCAAAACAGCCTAGTATTTGGGCCAAGGCGTTGCTGTATCAAATTGTTTTTAGATAGATTTACAGTAAAAATTAGTATTAAACAGTAGAGTAGGAACATGTTAAAAAAATCACACACTTCGGCAAGGGAATTAGTGTGAATGTAATTAACACTGCAAAGAAGGTAAAGGGACCGCCAAACCTTCAGTGATTACTAGAGATCAGATCCATGAAAGGGAAGCCTGAGCCTGTGAGTATGAAAAAATGCTTCAAAGACAGGACCTGGTCATCGTGATTGAGAGACTGACTCAAGGGAGATGCATCTATAGATGAGAGATGAGAGACTTTAAGTATAATGAGCCTTGAAGAAAGCTCAAAGCATCTCCTGTTTTTCAGGTCTAAGAAAGAGGCTCAGTGTAGCATCCCATGTCAGAGGAACGCATGGTGGTCTGGTCTCCTACTTTTGAGGTCAGAAAGATCCACGTATATATCTTCCCCGATTGCTCAGCTCTCTCTCTTTTGAATAGACTTCCACTCACTGGTCTCTAGCAGCTATCCTGCTGTGAATCAGCATTTCTTCTACTCGAAATGTTTCTCCACATCTGTCTCATGGCTCATGACAGTACACAAAATCCACTAATAGCTACAGAGATTTTTTTAAAAGCATTAATTTTTTCAAATATCCATGGCTCAGACATCTTTGTATCATTTGAAGGGACTTGGATTTGTTTCCCCTTTGGGTATGTACACATAGAAGTTGTACTGGAGGTGGGGGCTAGAGAGATCTTAGCAGCTGAGAACATGTACTGTTCTTCCAGATGACCCAAGTTCAGTTCCCAGCAGGTGTCTCACAACTACCTGTAATTCCAGTTCCAGGGGATCCAATGCATCTGGCCTCTGTAGGCACCTGCACTTACATGCACATACCTACACAGTCTCTTTCCCTCTCCCTCTCCCACACCTCCCCCTTCTCCTATTCCCACTCTCTTAAAATATATATATATATATATATCTTTAAAAAGAGAAGTTATATATTTCCTCCAAGTGATGGAGAATTGGGGCCCATCATTTTGCCATTCCCACAAATGGGATCAAGCACATCTGTGATGCTCAGCATGCTGTCCTGATCCATGGTGGTCTAAAGCAGGAACAGTACCTGCAGTGATACTTCTATGTTCTCAGCTGTACCTGTGAAGGCTGCCGACATCCCTCTGAATGTCCTCATCAGGAAAGGGGGCACACTGTCTGCTCTCCATTCAGCGGTTATTCGTTTGAATCTTCTCAGTGCTATATTAACCAGGTTCACACTGTGCCAAGAATATAACTCAAGGAAGACAGGGATGGACAAGAGGGGAAGGCATTTTTCTTTTCACTTTTTTATTTCTCTTGGCAGCACAAAAAGGTAATTACACATAATTGGAAGTAAAATGCACATCCTTTGCTACTTGTCCAACTTTACAACATGGTCCTCCTGCTAATGTGACAGGAAGGACTCTGAAGAGCACTTAAAACAAGCCAAGTGTTTCTGACAAGACGGCAATACAGCTGTTTGCCTCCCCTACCATCACTGGAATCTTTAGTGCTGTGACTGACACTGTGTGCTTGATACAGGGTGGTCCTCACACTCTAAACTGTGATAGAAGAGATGTGAGAAGAGCAGGTGTCCATGCCTTCTGCTACCAAACTGCCCCGGACCTCTGCCATGATGTCAGGAGTCTGTCGACATCCTAAGTATTTGTGATGATACTCATTGTTTTCATGAATAATTACACACGTTGTATTAAGACATGCAATTAATGATGTCAATAGTTTGGGGTGGAGGATCAAACTTACTGCTACATGAAAATAATAAAATGCCTTTCACTTATCCTTTTTGAAAATATTAACTATATTTATTAATGTGTGTGGTCGGGTTGGGGGAATATTTACACTTGCAAAGCCAGAAGGAAGCCTGTGGGACTTAGTTCCCTCCTTCAACCTGTGGGCTCTGGGGACTGAACTCGGGTCATCAGGCTTGTTGGCAAACACCTTTGCCTACCAAGTCATCTCACTGTCCCCTTTCATTCATCTTGGAAGAGTGCCCAGCTGAAACAGTTATGCACCTATGTGCTGGCGTGACGTCAGTGGCTCTGAAGATATGGTGGTTCCTCTGTCACAGATTCTAACTGTGGTTAGAATGGACATAGCCAGCGTTACTTGCCTCTCACCCGTATCTGGCAGGCATTGATAGAGGTTGGAACTTGATGCTTCCATGGGAGTGGGCAGCTCTGGGTATAGAAGGCCATCACTGATGCTGCTCTGAACCTCAACGGCAGCTTTCAGCATTGCCACGCACAGCCTTGTGTACATCACAGTTTTCCTGAGTCAGTCCTTGGAGGGTGGCTGACATGAGCAGTTTCTTGAATGCTCTTGGCTCCTTCTCAAGGCTGTGTCTTCCCTGGCTTCAGAAGGGATCCTCAGGGAATCCATTTTCTAACACTTTCCATCACAGTCTGCCAAAGTACTATTCTTCAACTTAGAAATGCAGAACCTAGAACTCAGCACAACCTTCTGGAAATGTCCTGTAGCCTCCTGCTTGTGTTTACCCAAGGCAACGATGCCATGTGAGATTCTGATAGTGCAGAATGTTCCTAGGCCAACCCCTCCCCACAGTGCTGGTGCAACACTAGTTTTAATTCAGATATTTCAAAGTATAAATTTCATATCAAACTCCAAGAAGTCTTGTTTTATAGGATTCAAATATTTTTTTCTACTGAAGTCTTTCTGAATTAATGAGTATTTCAGCCTTTCTGATGAAATATTTCATTATTATTATTATTATTATTGCTATTGCTATTTTATAACTTTGAGACATGCTTCTGCTATGTAACCCAGGCTGGCCTTGAACTTATCACCTTCTTGCCATTACCAGCTGAGTGTCAGGATGGAATTGACACATTAAAGATCACAACAAGTACTTGGGTAACTGAGAATGATGGATTCATATCTCGAAGAGTTCAAAGACAAAGGCACAGCCAGAACATGAAAGAGTGAAAAGGGATTTGTACTGCCTGATGACAAGAGAGGACAGGATATGGTCCCTCAAAAGACCCACTCTCCCCACAACAAATAAAGGATGGGTTACATATGCAGGAAGCTCACACACACTTATGTGGGAAACGTGCTTTGACACAGCACATTCTTGAGCATGCTTAAGATCATAGTTCAAGAAGGAAAAATGGCAGACAAGGACACTGAAATGAATCTAGACTATCTTACACAGATGTCATGGAAGAAGATTCTCCAGGTGTGATGCACTTGGTCTACATCACAGATTCAGATGGGGACTTGCTTGAAATACTGTGATTTATGTTGTCATGGTCACCGAGTCTGTGACAGCCTGGAGTCAGAGGAAGTGAATAGGAAGGAATGAGCAGTGACAACCAGTTCCCTTTCCAGAAGCTACTGCGGGTCAATGCCTTCCCCCAAGATACCACTTTCCTGTTTCACAATTACATAGCAGTTGTGAGTACCACAGATGCTGAAGCAGGCTGGATGCCACACCGCAATCTGACATGCCCAATCACCCTAATGAAACTCTGTTCACTTGAGATGAGGTTTCCCCAAATTTGTACTCATTGCAGAAGGAAAGGCCACATTTTAAGGAAAGCTAAAAGGGATCCACTACCTTTACCTGTAACTGCCAACAAGCACCCACCACCCCACTCCTTTGTTCTCAAGCAGATTTGTGGGTAGGTTTCTTTTGAAACTTCTTCAGACTGGTTGAGGGTGCTGTATCTCTCCTTTTAGAGGATTAGAATTCTCTGGATGCCAGAGTGAGAGAGGAGTTTGGATCACTGGAGACCGTGTACGGCATTACCGATTGAGTGCCCCTGGCAACTGTTACTCTGCATCACTTCAAAGTACATGTGATTATGACATCACCCACAGACAGAATTAGTAAGAGTGACCACCTGTCTTAGAATTTCTATTGTTGTGATTAAAATACCATGGCCAAAAATAGCTTGTGGAGGAAAGGGTTTATTTTAGCTTACAGTTCCTTATCCCAGCCCACCATGGAAGAAATCAGGGCAGGAACTCAAGGAGAAACCTGGAAGCAGGAACTGAAGCAGAAATTATAGCAGAATGCTGCTTAATGGGTTACTATTCACAACTTGTCCACCCTGTTTTCTGATACAACTCAGGATCCTTGAGCATGGTTAGCATCATCTATAATGGGCTACGCCCTTTGCACCAATAATTAATCAAGTAAATATCCTATAGACTTGTAGTACATAAGCAAATGTGGAGGAATTTTCTCAACTGAGAGTCTCTCTTTTGAAAGACTAGCTTGTGTCAAGTTGACAAAAAAAAAAAAAAACCCAACTAAGACACACGCCCTGGAAAGTGTATGTATAATCCTCTGGGGGAGATCAGAACCATAATCTCCCAAATCAATCACTCACTTCCTTATGGTACCTCTGGAGGTATTTGCTGGAGTCAGGATGCTCTCCTGGAATTTTTTCCAACTATGGTTAAACTTCAATAGAAGTAAGAAACACAAGACTATTGTGAGAATGCAAAGCTCTGTCATCCCAGCCAGAGTATATTCCAAGGCAATTTGGCTAAGATGCATTATTTTAGCTAAGGAATCTGTTTCTCTCTGTGGAGCAGGAAGTTACCATTAACTGTTTTCTCCAGGGTGATAGAGAGACAAGTTTCTGATCACGTGTCCTCCAGGGCAGATGTGTCCTGCAAAATTCCACATCCATCTTCCTGATGTCTAGGTAAACAGTCAGGAGCCATATGGTAGCTCATGAGAATAGTTTTAGCAGTCTGGTCCAATGTTCAGTTTTGGGGACTGGTAGATAGAAGGAGGCATAGTCAGGTACCAGAATGGAGAAGTTCCTCTCCAGTTTCTTCAGCTACTTAGATACTCATGCGGTTCCTTCAGAGTGCTCTAAAATAAACAGGTACCTTGAGTGTATAGATCTTGAACAAATTACAAAGGTTGATGTTTGATATAATGTTGATATGGACCACCTGTCTGAACTGTGAACCACTATCATGGACCACTGGAATGGACCTACATGAACCACAGGCATAGTCATTGTCAGACTCTGCATGGATCACCAGCATGCCCTCACACCTCACTCTGATTGTTTATTTCCAATAAGGCACTGAAAAGAAGACATTGACTAGGGAAATTGGGTGCAGATTTAGGGAAATTACCATGGAAACCACAGGCTAAGCCACTTTGTTGTTAATACTTGGGCCCAGCAAGTATTCAGGGGCATCACATTTCGAGAGCTGCTGTTGTGAACAGTCTCTGACTGGTCCTGAGACTCGGTTTGCATCATCACAGAGCTGCATATTTAAATCTACATAACTGTATTATGTTATGCATGTCATTAACTCTTCCATGTTTCCTACTTAACTAAATGAGTTTGGCAGTGAGCAGGGCTTGGGTTTCCCATCTTTAATACTAAGAGATATCTACCATGGTCATTGTGAAGATTGAATGACACATAAAACATAAGCAGAGAGTATCAAATATACATATTATAGGAATCTCTGAAAATGTTTTTCTCAAGCAAAAGAAGAGAAGAATAAATACTAGGAAAACTTTCTGGGAATCAGACTTACATATTGAAAGGATATTGTGTGTAGTGAGGTAAATCGAGACAAAAATCAACAACACTGACATTTGGCTCCAGTGTCTTCGAAAGCTATTAAATAAATATAGGGCAAAGAGGCTAGAGAGCTGGCTCTGTGGTTAGGAGTATTTGCTCTTGTGGAGGACCCGGGTTCAGTTCTCAGCATTCATCAGGAGGCTCACAACTGTCTGTACCTCCAGTTCCAGGGGATTTGACAGCCTCATCTGTTCTCTGTGGGTACTGCATATGTGTGATGTATGTCTACATACATATATGCATACATATATACATACATACATACATACATACATACATACATACAAGGCACTCTTACATACACACAAAAGAACAACAAATAAATATAATTAAAAATTTTTTTTTAGGATTTCATATATGAGTTCTGTATTTATATCATTTATGCCCAATTCCTCTCCCTGTGCCTCCCCTACTCCTAAAATTAATGATATCTTATTCATTAATCATTATTATTACACACATACATTTATAAAAATACCCTGTTAAGTTCATTTAGTGTTCCTCATACGTGTGTGTTTAAGACTGACTACTTGGGATTGGATAGCCTATGGGGACTCAACCCTGGAGAGGATCGATTCTCCTTTTTTTTTTTTTTTTTTTTTAACAGCCATTACTTGCTTGTAGCTTCATTTAGGGGTAGGGTCTTGTGAGATTTTCCCCATCCACATCGAAGTGTCAGTTGGCGTCATTTTTTCAGGTGTTGTTTGGGTAATGAGACCACCGAGCCTCGTGAGTACAGCTCCCTATTACATCTAGAAGACACAACCTCTCAGCAGATGTCCTGGTCCTCTGGCTCTTGCAATCTGTCCCGCCCCCCTCTTTTGCAACATTTCCTGAGCATTAGGTGTAGGAATTATGTTGTAGGGGTAGCGGGTGGGGCTGGGCACTTTGCAGGTGGTTGTCCTCTGCGTTTGACCAGTCATGTATTTCTTTAACGGTCTCCATCTGCCGCTAAGGAAACTTTTGATGAGTGGTGAGAGCTACATTTGTCTGTAGGCAGGAGAGGAAGTAGTTAGGTGCAGTGAGGGATTATATGGTTTAGGGAGTAGTTCTAAGAAAGTGGTTCTAGGAAAGTAGTTAGTAGGTTCTCCTCTAGAGTCCTTGGCCTCACTGGCCACAGGTAGTGGGCTTGGTTTACAGTGCCAGACATTAATTCTGTCCTTTTGAACGTGTCTTAAGTCCAATTAGAGAGTTGTTGGTACCCCCCCCCCCCCCGGATATAGGTGCCCAAATGCACCTGTCAGAATATCTTGCTGTGCTGGTCATGGTTGTTTTTCGTAGGTGTTATAGCTGGGTAAGACTATTGATTGCTTTTCCTCCTTGGCAGCTCACACGCCTCCTACCAGTACTAAGAGGTCCTCCAGAGGGAGACCACCAGTTCCTGCTTGATTCCTCTGAGTGCTGTGTCTGAAGTGTGTGATGTCTTCTGCGACAGGGTCTTGTCTTCCATTTCTGAGAGGTAACCAAAGGAAATAGCAATAACTTATACTGTTTGTGGGGGTATTTTGGATTGGGTTTCCATAACCAAATAAAATCATAATTTCTAGCAGGCACCCAGGCAAAATTACTGCACTGCTTCTAAGGGAAAACCGCTATCAAATGGACATCCATCCTTCAACAAAAAATAAAATGTTAAAAGACAAGGCAGAGGCCAGTGAGACGGTTCAGCTGGGAAAAGCCCTTGCTGCCAAGACTGCTGGTCTGAGCTTGATCTCTGAGACCCACACAGTGGAAGAAGAAAACTGATTCTTAAAAATTGTCCTTTGCCCTCCACACATGTAGCACAGTACACACACACACACACACACACACACACACACACACACACACACAATGCAATGAAAGATAAGGCAATGACATGTTTAAGATACTCCTAATGAAGCACAAGATCACAATTTTAGAGATAGATGAACTGACTTCCAAGGACAAATGCAACAGGAATGAATATGAAATGTAAGAAGTCACAAATCTAGTTAAAACCAACACTTTTTAGAATTCGTTTTCTTTTCTGGCTCATGAAGTCATCTAAAACAACCCAGAAGCAACAGCAGAAGGACAGTGCACTGTGTTCTCGGGCGTCAACCTGAGTGACTTTGGAACTAACTGACAGATAGGCCATTGAAGATGGAAGAGCCAGCAGAGGTGAGCGGCACCTTCCCACGGCAGCCCAAATGAAGAGAAGGCTGGTATAGACAAGCTCCTGCTTCTGGCCTGTTTGCCTTCACATCGTGCTGGCAAGTTCATCTGTCCCTGTTGGCATCATGCCGCAGCCACCACTGCTGATACCAAGATTCACTGGCAAAGAACCGAGCTTCGTTGGCCTTCTAACAGAGACTGAAAACCAGCAGCCCAGGAACCCTCTGTGCTGCTTGGCACTGTTGTATCTGGCTTCATGGACTGAGCATCTGTTGAGTTTTCAGCCTCACCAGTATGAGACAGCCACTGTCGGGCTATGTACTATCCTCTAAACCAATCTAATAAATCCTCTAGGGAAACTTGACTAATACAGTACACAACATCAAATGTGTGTACTTATCACTTATCCATAGAATTGAATACGTGATGGAGTAAGGATGCCAATATAGCAGGTAATAATTATAAAGGCAATGTGTCAAAAATGGGTCAGAGATGGGGGGTGAAAAGTGATTCCCAGATATATGAAAACCTACATAAGCTTGCTTATCTTCCAAGAAAGACAAATTAAACCAAATCAATTTGATTGAAAGAATGCAATGTACTTTTTCAAAGATTAAATTGTATTATTATTTTTTAAATTATGAAGAGGGGAGGAAATGTAATTATATTTTAATTTTAAAAGTTGCAAAAGTTTTAAAACTATGTAAATATGTGTGTTTCTTTGTGGGTATGTGCATCTGTGTGGGTATGGGCATGTGAGTATAGTGCATGAGGAAACCAGAGGAGGGTATCTGATCTCCTGGATCTGAAGCTATAGGAAGTCACGAGCTGCCAGACTTGGGTGCTGAGAACTGAACTCTGGTTCTCCACAAGAGCACTAAGTGTTTGTAACTTCTGTGGATCGCTCCTGACCTAGGCACTACTTCTGTTGTTTGCTTGCTCGCTTTGTTTTGAAGCGTAGCTGTATACAATGTCTCTCATACATGCTTGTCAGAATGGAAAATGGTACAACCCCACCAAGATTTGGGCACTGTTAAGAAGTTTCATGTGCCAATATTGCCCCAATTGTGTCCCAAATTCGATGACAAACATGCTTGAGACCTTGAGTCGCAGCGCAGCTTCTGTCCCTACGGGGACACCTGTCTGATTTCTGTGGTTCCAGGGTACCCTGTGAAGAGAGCAACATGGAAAAAGGTGTGTGTAACCTCCTGCCTCAAGAGTAACTGTGTTGGCAATGGTTTTGATAAATGTATTCACCCTTTCCAGATGGTGCTATAGATGGACAAAAATGCCAAGTAACTGCTGTCTAATCTAAAAGTGATCACTTAAGGAACCAGGAAGGGAAGCAGAGAGGCATGTAAATAAAATACTCAATGGAGGTTGATTGTATAGATTTGCCTTGGCATAAGATAAATATAGCTGTAAAATAAGCTTTTAAAAAAGATTACAATATGCTGGCTGTGGTGACTCACACCTTTAATCCCAGCACTCAGGAGACAGAGGCAGGCAGATCTCTGAGTTTGAGGCCAGCCTGGTCTACAGAGCAATTTCCAGAACAACCAATGCTATTACACAGAGAAACCCTCTCAAAAAACCACACACACACACACACACACACACACACACACACACACACACACATGATTACAATATTTTAAAACAAAACTAATTTAAAAATTAATCCTTAAAAGCAAAAATTAAATCATCCAGTCTACATCAGCGTGGTGGCATTGTTTTGAGAGAGTATTTAAAGGAATTTAAAATCATGATAACTGGGTTATAGATTAGTGATTAAGTCATCAGACCAAAAGTCTTGAATTATGTTCATTAACCATATTGCTGGTGGCAGCAATATTGATTCTCCCTTGGGGCTTTTATATTAATGTCATGGGATAAAAATGACTTAATATGTTAGTTAATGATCTTGAAAAAGCACACTGATCTCTCTAGATGGTTACCTCTGCTTCTGATATTTGATGTGATAACTATTTACATTTGACATATCTATGAGCTTATGGCCAATGTTTAAATATCCTCTGTCTATTTTAAAAACAAATTTTAGGTGGGCATTTTACAAGACTTACCTTTATTTGGAAATCTGATTGAAATAATTAAAAATACCTTCCTTTAGGATGCTAAAATAAAATAGCATTTAAGGATGAGTATTAACATTGAAAGTAAAAATATAGCTAATTTATATCCAATCATTGCAAGTGTGTAGCTATGAATTAATACAACCCACAGCTTTATGTTAAAAACAGTGGTTCAAGTGGGGTGTTCATTTTAAAAATTTCAAATTGTAGACATATTTCATTATTTTGTAAATACTATCATTTAAGTAAACATTTTCTTGAAAAATGTCAGTATAAAATTCCTTGCTCTAAAATGCACTTGCTAGCCTATGGTGCTGTTTTCATAACATCTCATGGTTGCTGAATATAACATAACATTAAAGGTCAGAATTGGATAGTGGACTCATAGTAGCCCTATTCATAATGTAGACTCAGAAAAGGTCATGCAGTGAGTTAAATTCGTCTCTTTCCTTTATGTTTAATGTGCCAAGCTGCACAATGACCTGATTGGAACAGGAAATCTTGTGTTTGAATGCAAATTTCCCTCCTAATTATCAGTTATGTATCCATGGGTAAGCTATTAGTCATTCTCTGTCTCATTTCCTCCATTGATAAATTTCAAAAATAATATGACCAATGCCATCATCAGTTAATCTGAGTGATGGACACAACATGTCTTATTTGAAGATGTACATGAATCATTTTGAATCATGGTGGTGGAGAGAACAGGGACCAAAAGGGTGATGATGACACTGTGCTGCTATTGATGTGGTTATAAGTGGGAAGAAACTGAAGATAATGAATGTGATGGTGGTGGTGATGCTGCTGCTGCTACCAACAGTGATGCTGATGATGTTGATGGTGATTGTGATGTTGGTTATGGTGTTGATAGTGACAGCGATGGTAATGATGTTGATAACAATGATAGTTACCATGCTGTTAAGTATAATGATGTGATGGTAATGATACTGGGAATGGTAATGATAGCGGTGATGGTGACTGGGATAGTGGTGATAGTGGTGGTCATTTTGCTACTGCTGGTGATGAATGACTGCTGATGATTCATATTTTCAATTGCATAGGGAAAATCATAGATACTAATACTATCCATTACAATTTTTGATAGACATCTGTCATCTGTAAGGGTTTGATTAAATTTATTTAAAAGGGATCATTGTCATCTATATGTCAGGGCATCTTTAAAATGCTGTGAATGTAGCTTTAAACACACACAGCTCCCTGACTACACTAAACTTCAGTTTAATAGAAGCAAACAAGTTGCAAACACACAAACTGATAGAAGGATCCCGTGAAAAAAGCACGTTATCTGCAGAATGTTTGATGTACACTGTTAGAAAAGACAAAGACTCCCGTTGATGTGGATTTCTTCTGTTTCCTCTAAAATACTAATGAGTTTCTAATTTGTAGAACTTAGAAAGATAAAGCAGATCCTTTTTTTTTTGGCAGAAGTCCCTTGCTATCCTTCAAGATTGGTTCTAGGATCCCTGCAGATACCAGAATTTTCAAATTCTGAAGCCTCCTGTATAAATGGCACCACACCAGCACGAAACCTGTACAACCCTCTTGCACATTTAAAATAATCTCCTCACCCATAACACCTGATGCAAGGTGAGAGTTACTTAAGTATTGACTCCTGGGGCCTGAATTACAGCTTCCTGCAAAATAGTATAACATTATTGTCTTACAGATCATTTCCTTTTCATCATTTTCTGGCTCTGCCTTCAGCATGAAGTATAGATAGAAATGTTACCCAATCTGGGTGTCAATTGCAGTTTCATGAAACTTAAAATATAGAGGCATGGTTTGTGTTTTGAAGGAAAAGAATGCAGAGAAAGGTGTGTGGGAGAAGGGTAAGGACAGAGAAGAATGACAGATAACATTAGTGGAAGACCAGGAAGGGACAGAGGAACCACAGTGGAACCACAGTGGAACCACAGCTCAAGATTAAGAAGGCAGTAACATGCAGTAACTGCTGTAAAGGGCCAAAAGGTGTCGATTTAGTAGCTCTGTTATTATACCTGATAACATGATTGATTTTTTTCACATAATAACACTGTGTCATTAACCATAATGGCTTTTAGAAGTTCAGTTTTGAAAATAGATTTTTGTATATTTCTACAGATCATGACCCTTCTACTGTGATTCGGTTAGTCAGCTGGCTTGATAGAAAGATGAAATGGCTTTTTGAAGACACAGTTACAGAGCCAATTAGGTGGCAGCAGCCTGAAGGGCTGGGGCAAGGTTCTCCAGAAGGTAGAATATGCTTTGAATCAGCATCCAATATATGGTATGGTTTCTTTTATAGCCAGGATCCATGGGTCCAGGAATCAAGTGTAGAAAAGGGAAAAATTCAGTTCCACTCACGATCATCCCTAGTAAAACACTGGGAAAATTTTTGCTTCCTAATCCTGAGAACTTAAGTTGTGCTGACCTAGAAGTTTTGGTTCCATAGGAGGGAGCTCTCCTACCCAGAGCCACAACAAACATTACATTTAACTGGAAGCTCAGACATCACTCTGGCCACTATGGGATTCTGATGCCCTTAAGCCAAGGGGCTAAAAAAGCACTAACAGTGTTTGGAAGGGTGATTGACCCAGATTACCAAGGGGGAATTGGATTGATTCTCTAAAATGGAGCTAAGGAAGATTATGTCTGGAGTGCAGGAGATCCTTTAAGGTATACCTTGGTGCTAACATGTCCTGTGATTAGAGTTAATGGAAAACTATTGATGGATGAGCCAGACTCCATCTTCAGGATGGAAGCTATTTTGTTATAAGGTCAGAACAAGTTCATTTCTGTTTGTTGTAAAATTAAAATCAACTATGCTTCACCCTGTTTCTGGAATTTGACATAACCCCTACCCTGTGGAATTTTTGCTCGCACCTTGAATATACCCTGATATGATAAGATGTTCTGCTAAATAATTTTGAAATGTTCATCTAAGTTCCTACATAACCAAAATTCCTTTGGAAATTCCACAATCCTTGAAGACCTTCCAGTCTTACAATTTTGGATACTATATAAGGCCTACTTTCCCCTATGTTTAATGCTATATTTTCAAACCCCACTTTAGGGAGGAGATTTCAAAACAGCCAAGTATGGATTGTGTTCTGTAATTATTAGTGCCCACACTTATGCAGCTCTATAATGAAAAGGACCAGGCTGAGAAAGGAAAGTTACAAAATGTATAATTTGAGGAGAAAAGGGGAAACAGGAAGTGGAATGGAGCTAAGTCCTGTGTTCAAGGAGATAAACAGATTAAGAAAATCCTGATGTTAAAGAGAATGGTGACATCAGGGCAAGATCCCACCCAGCTAAGATTCCAACTTGTGAAAAGTAATTAAAAAAAGCTTAGAGTTAGGTATGGTGGTGCACACCTTTAATCCCAGCACTTAGGAGGAAGAGGCAGACCAATCTCTGAGTTTGAGGTCAGCCTGTTCTACAGATCTAGTTTCAGAACAGTCAAGCTTAGGCAGTAAAGGAAAACACCACTGAAAACAGAAAGCTGGTGAAGATTTAATTGAACAAGAGGGCCATGTTCTAGCTGCAGAAAGCAGCAGAACTTGGCAGCTTCAGTCACGTGGTTCTGGCCTTAGAGTCAAGGATAGAAGAAAGGGGTTATGGGATCTTCCTCAATGACTAAGGAAAGCCACGGAGGCCAGGCATGTATCAGGGGCATCCCTGCATGGAGGCATAGAGAGGCCATTGTATGAAGCTGTAAAGACGAAGACAAGGTTGCCTTGGAGACACCAAAATGTTAGAGATGCCAGAGTCCTGACAAGGAGAGCTGCTAACAGGGAGTGGAACCAGCCCAAGAGAAAGAAGTCTGTTGCAGTCAACAAAACTAAAAGGAGTTGGGGATCTGAAGAGCACTTTGGCATCAGAGATGGAGATACAGTGTTTAGAGTTTGCCCAGCTGTTTTGGTCTTGCTTTTGTCCAGTATTTCCTTGCTATGCTCCCTTTCCTCTCTTTCGGAATGGTAATGTCTATCCTGTGCCATCATATGTTGGACATATGTCATCTGTTGCTAGAGTTTTCCTGCCTTGCTCACAGTCAGGACAAATCTTCATCACCCGCCAGTCCCACAGCCACTCAGACCCAACCAAGTAAACACAGAGACTTATATTGCTTACAAACTGTATGGCTATGGCAGGCTTCTTGCTAACTGTTCTTACAGCTCAAATTAATCCATCTCTATAAATCTATACCTTGCCATGTTATGGCTCGTGGCTTACCGGCATCTTCACATGCTGTTTCTCATCGTGGAGGCTGGCAGTGTCTCCCTGACTCAGCCTTCCACTTCCCAGAATTATCTTCTCTGCTTGTCCCACCTATACTTCCTGCCTGGCTACTGGCCAATCAGTGTTTTATTTACTAACCAATCAGAGCAACATATTTGACATGAACATCCCACAGCAGTCATCTGTTTTTTCTTTTTGTTTTTACAGGGGATTACAGTTAGCACATTGCATGAATCTTGGAAGAGTTTGAATTTGGGACTTTTAAACAATACTGAGACTATTATAGACTATGGGGACTTTTGAAATTGGACTACATGTGTTTTGCATTATAACATAGCTATAAGCCTATGGGGTCAGGGAGTGGAGTGTGGTAATTTGAGTGAAAAATGGCCCCATAGGTACATAGGGACTGGCATTACAGGGTATGTATGGCCTTAGTGGAGTAGGTGTGACATTGTTGGAGGAAGTGTGTCATTAGGGGCAGGCTTTGAGGGCTCAGAAGCTCAAGCCAGGTCTAGTATGTCTCATTCTCTTCCTGCTGCCTGTCTCTGTATATAGAACTCTAAGCTACTGCTCTAACACCATATCTGCCTCCATGCTGCCATGCTTCCCTTCATGATGATAAAAGGCTAAACCTCTGAAAATGTAAGCCAGGCCTAATTAAATGTTTTCCTTTATAAGAGTTGCCATGGTCATGGTGTCTTTTCACAGCAATAGGAACCCAAAGAAAGACAAAAATAGAGGAAGATAGTTATAAATACCATCTTAGGCCATGTGGCCAGGTACAGAAACTAGAATTACAATTAATATGAGTGATACTGCTATATTTTCTATGAATGTGTAACATCAATTAAGAGAATATCAGTGGTTATCATATTAAATTTTGAGATACTAAAAAAATGTACCTCAAAGGACATTGCCACCTATTATAAATTTTCAGTTGTATGAGGGATAGTTACATCATCTTAGTCATAATTATGCCCTGGTTAAATATATAACACATTTTCAATAGTATGTGATAGTCACATAATATTGGTTCAATTATGACCTTCTTATTGTATTCCTTTGGAAATTAATCATGGCATAAGGAGATATGATTGTGTGTCAAGTTAACAACAAGTGGACTTGTGATGGCTATTCTTGATTGTCAAGTTGACTACATCTGGAATTAACTAAAACCCAAACTCCTAAGTACACCTGTCAGAGAGTTTTCTTAATTAAATCAATTGAAGTATGAAGACCCACCCTAAATCCAGATCCTTCGAGGTGGGAAGATCCACCTTTAATCTGGGCCACACCTTCTATTGGCAGCCTACATAAAGGACATGGAAGAAGGGAGCTTTTGCTCTTTACCTGCCAGCTCTTGCTGGTAAGTTCATTCCTTTACTAGCATAAAGCCTACTTCTTCAGGATTCTGGTATATACTGAAGATTTGCTGAGGCAACCAGTCCTGTGGACTGACAATTACTGGATTCTTGGACTGTCTGTTGGTAAACAGTCATTGTTGGACTGACTGGAACACAACTTGTAAGCTACTCTAATAAATATCTCTCTCTCTCTCTCTCTCTCTCTCTCTCTCTCTATATATATATATATATATATATATATATATATATATATATATATATATATAAAATCTTTTTTGTTCCTCTAGAGAATTCTTACTAAAAAAAATTAAGAACAAACAAATTCTGACTGAAAAATGTCAGAATCAAAAGTTTTTGTTTTGTTTTTAAAAGAATAAGGGGCTGTAAATATGGATCTGTAGTTGAGAGCATTTGCTGCCCTTTCATGAGACCCAAGTGTGGCTCCTAATTCCCACACCAGGTGGCTCACAACCGCCTCTAACTCCAGCTCCAAGGGGTCTGAGCTCCTCTTCTTTTCTCCGTATATATACACATAATGTGTATGTACACATACACACACACACACACACACAAACAAACATATAATCATAATTTGAAATAGACTAAGTCAGATTGCTCCAGGCTCCAAGGAGGAAGCATGGTCCTGCCCAGCACCATGACAGACTGAGAAGGACAATGAGACCCACATGCAGGCCTGGAGTGGACCACCCTGGGCTCCAAAAAGGAAGCATGAAGTCCCTGGACAGTCTGCCCCAGACTCCAAGGAGAAAACATGGGCCTGCCAGGTGCTTTGAGGTACCAGGCAGAAAGGCACTATTATGGTAAGCAAATGTATGGTGGAGAGAGAGAGAGAGAGAGAGAGAGAGAGAGAGAGAGAGAGAGAGAGAGAGAGAACGGTTCATGTCTTGTGGACAGAGGCATATCTAAAGAGGTGAAAGCAGTGAGGAGTGGGCTGACATGGGTTCTTTGATTGCCACCCAGGGCCATGGTGATGTCTGGACTTGGGCTGCTGCTGGGGCCCATGTCTGGGTTCATGGTCCTGATGCAGCCCTGTGCTGATTTCTGTGGCTCCTGATACTACTGAAGACTGACAGAATAAAGCTGTACAGAATTGGCTGTAGTACTAGGGAGAACTGGCCCTGCCCCTCATCGACTGAAACACTCAGGAGAGTGGGTCCTACACCTCACCTGGGCAGCACAAGAGAGCTGACCCTGATGGCAGAAGCATGGGCAAGTTGTCCCTGAGGGTGTGAGAATGGGAGAGCAGGTTGTGCCTGCTATGTGGTGAGGAAAAGATGCCTACCCTTACCCCTTGCCACCTGCAGCAGGTGGGGGACCTGACCCAACCCCTCACCAGTTGCAGCACTTGGGAGAATGGGTCCTATGCCTCAGTAAAATTGGCCTTGTAGAAAAGGGAGAGTGTAAGCCAGCCCAGAGGGCATGAGAGGGGCATAGCTGGTACCACCTCCCTCATCTGCAGTGCAGTGGTAGGGATGAGGGAAAGATGCCCTTCCCCCCTACCATCTTCAATTGATGAGGGAGCTGACCCTCTCCTTTACCAGCTGCAATACTTGGGAAAGTGGACCATGTACCTCATCTGGGCAGCACAGCAGAGCTGATCCTGTTGACAGAGGTAGGGGTGAGCCAGCCAAGAACGTGAGCATGAGAGATCTGGACCCAGACCTCATCTGCCACATGGCAGCATGGGTGCAGGAGAGATGACCTCCCTTGCTGCCCCTCTATGCCCGAAGCAGGTGGGAGA
>NC_081435.1:69232963-69302963 GCF_949786415.1 Peromyscus eremicus | reverse complement strand
TTCTGGACATTTCATGTAAATGGGGTCATACAGTGTGAAACCTTTGAGACTGGCTTCACTTAGCATATCTTCCAGGATTATGCACTGGAGAGCATGAGCCGTTTCTTTGTTTCTTTTTACTGATACATTACATTGCAACCTGATACCCCCAACCTGTGTTTATCTACCTCCAATGGATGGATATCTGTTTCCATGTCTGCACTATTGTAGATACGTTTGCCAGAACTTTTTCTGTATATGCCTTTGCATGGACATGTGTTTCTATTACTCTTGGGTAGATAGCAAAAAGTGGAATATCTGAGATGTACATCTCTTCAATATTTTGAGAAATACCAAGCTATTTCTCAAGGCAGCTATACCATTCACTTTCCTGCCAGCCATGCACAGAAGGGTCTAAGGCCCTTCTAGTTTTTTTGTTTCATCAGCTCTACTTGTTGAATATTCAGATAACTGAGGAATCTCTGTTCTAGCCCTGAAATAGTACAAGGTCTTGTCTGTGTTGAACTGCAATCACCTGTTCTATTTTCTGATATATGGGATGGATGCCTATGTAGGAGACAGCAATGATGTCAATTTTATATCACTTTGATAAGATGATATTTGGCCAATGAGGGGCAATAGAGAAGGGGGATTTATATATTAAAAAGAAGATTTTAGGGGCTGGAGAAAGATGAGTGGTTAAGAGCATGTACTGCTCTTGCAGAGTACCTGAGTTCAGTTCCCAGCACCTACATTCTGTGTCTCATAAGCACCTGTAACTGAAGCTCCAGGGGATCAAACGCCCTTTTCTGGACTCTGCCAACAACAGCACAAACAAAGTGTGCAATGTGAGTGCGCGTGCACACACACACACACACACACACACACTTTAAAAAATGAAATAAATCTAAAGAGAACATCTTATTACTGCAAAATACGGTGTTTAAACTCTATGACTGGCCGGCCATCCGTCATCTTTCCGCTGCTCCTCAGGTCTGACTTTTCAGTAGCTCCATTCATGAGTCACAGTGCTGAGGAATCTGAAGGCATGGACCTCCATGTTGGCTTCCTGCAGATTCTTAGAGATACAATAATCTAGGGAAGGACACTGGGGTGTGAGTATTTCACTTGTGTGCTCCGTCCTGATCAAGTCTTGCTTTGCTCTTACTGCCTGCCAAGCTCATCTCCTGTGAGGCTGTCCAGTCCTGCTGTTAGGTAAAGCAGATTTGCATGTGGGCGGGGGGATATTTATGTGTATGTGCTCATGTGTATGTCCACGTGTCTGAGAGTATATGTCCTCATGTGTGCACATGTGTGCCTACTCACATGGAAGCCAGAGGTCAACCTTGGCTGTCTTCCTCAATCACTTATCCACCTTGGTTTTTTGAGACTGAGTCTCTTACTGAACTGGAGCTCACTGACCTGTCAAGATTGGCTGGCCAGTAAGCCTTAGCAATCCTCCTGTCTCTGCTCCCCATGTTGGAGTTACAAGTGTACATTTCCATGGCAAGCTTTCTTGTGGATTCTGTGGATCTGAACTCAGGTCCTCAGGTTTCATGATGAGAGCTTTACCCATTGACCCATCACCACAGGCCCTGACAGACAGCTTCTGCAAACAGCACGGAACTCCGTCCTTAGTGTCCTTGGTGTGGCAGTCACGTGAGAGGTTCTCAGATGGCTCACTCTGTGTCTCTCTTAACAGACTACATCTCCCTCCCCCCTTCTTTCCACGCAGACACAGACTATAGAATAAACACATTCTGTAGCATCTGCATGCCCACGAAGCATCCATTTCTATGCCTCATGGCTGGCAGCACTTTCTGTTCAATTAAGGGGAGATGAGCAACTCACAGAGAAAGCAAAACATCCCCCAGAACTTGGAGAGGAAGCTTGGGAAGGGCTCCATGGAGCCGCAGCCAGAGTCTGAATGGACTCTTCTTCTCTCAGCAGGGCAGGAAGGTAAGATTTGATATAATACTTTCCTAAAAATCCCGTGTGGATAAAGTGGTCTTGGGAGAAAGTTCTAGATATAGATTACCTATGAAAAGAATAAAGAGAATGATCGTGGAAGATTTTTCATTGCCCTAAACAAATAATTTGTGATGGGGCTGCACAGGCTAAACCACAAACAGGGCCACGAATTAGAAGCGCCCCGAGCTGCAGCGTGTACATAGATCACGAGGCTGCCGTAATGAAGATTATCTGATAAAGATCACAATATGACGGCTTTCCTTTCGCACCGGCTGCTGAACAGCCAGAAACGGTTTTCTGCGGCCGGCCGGCTATTGATCCAGCCCTCTCCTGTCAGTGATGCAGTTAATGGAAATTCCGCAGGCAAATAAAAGCTACATTCCGTCTTCATTTTCATCTGAAATATGAGCTGGTCCTTTGTACTCCCGACAGTCATTTATAACTCATTTTCCTTTATTGATGTTTATGAGCTGGAGCATAAAATGATTCTCAAATGCAGTTTAATTGAGACAGCGGTTGACACTGTAACCGTGATTACTGATGGGCCATCGGCGGTGTGAGGACCATGAATCAAGGTTTACTTTCCACTGGTCTTGGAGGCAGCACACGATATCCTTAAAAAGCAACTGGGCTGGAGCGAAGAAATGCCTCCATTCATCTTCATAGGTGGCAGGCAGGGAGCGACCGGTCCTTAACGGTCAGCTGCTGAGCATTACCCTCCCGCTTCTGGGTACTTGGCATTCAAGGACTGACTCTCCCAGTGTGAGGAAGTTCTTCTCAAATAAAATCCCAATTATTATTTTCTTTAAAAATATTTAGTGCTAAATTATGAATCTAAACAGTCAAGAGAGAGAGAGAGAGAGAGAGAGAGAGAGAGAGAGAGAGAGAGAGAGAGAGAGCAGGCTGCCAGACCCAGCAGTACACAGCACGAGGGGCGGCCCAGCGCTCAATTCATTCGTAAAATGGTGAGAACAATCAATACTGTGGAGAAGTATTTTTTATATGCAGTTATTAACTCATAAGCTACAGTATATCTCATCTCATTTCGACAACAGCTGAGGTCTCCATCTCCCCCTGGAGACCCCTGCAGGTCCCATTATGAGAACTATAAATAATATGTGCTAATGAGATATGAATTGATTATGTTGGAAAAGCTGACATTTTCATCCATCATTCTAAATGATGTTTAACAATGGATTACCAGCCAGTAATTCCTCTGATATGAGATTAAATAAAATGGCCGGCTGTTTCAGCAGGCTAGCTCAAGGAGACGGCAATAAATCTGCTCAATTACTGTATTACCAATCCGTTTTTCACTGCTAAGGATATTATTATTTCATTTAGACTTGTTCATGCATCATAGATTATTTTATTTCAGGAAGTCAATGGGAGAAACTGCGGCGCTTTCTTGGCTGAGCCACAGCGCAGAGGGCTTTGCTTAGAGTACAGTAACTGCCCCTCTGTGGGCCGGGAGAACCCCAGCAGAGGCTAGCCAGCTGCACCCTCGGGCTGAGTGGGCCACGTGTGAGTCACGTCTGAGAAAGAAGCATTTTGCTTCCAACCTAATTTCCTTTACTTATCTGAAAAGTCTGAACCAAAGGATACTGCCTAAGAAACTGATCGATCAGAACGAGATTATCAGGTCCGCTAGGTCCTCATCTCGGTCCTGTGGTCCGCTGAGAATTGGATCCTGGGGCCTATCCTTTGGCCTGGTAAATTATGTTAGCGGCCACTGAGAGACAAAAGGTGGCCTTTCTCCTTGCGCTGAACAAACACATGCTCTCCTGCTGAGAAATGAGTGCACAGGAAGTGTTCCACCAACACCCTGTAAGTGCTCCTCCTATTTTCCAGCATCCCCGTGACGTCTTGTGCTTAGCACGGTAGTCCTTGATGACAGAAAATATCAGAGGAGTGGGTGATCTTCAAAGACTCGGGAATCTATTCTGTGATTTATGGAACAGCCCATTCGTTGCCCACTCTTTAGTGACAGGAAGAGGCCAAGGCCAGCACCTGCCACTACATGAAGTCACACCAACCGGGAGACCACTCTGACAATGTTTCTGAGGGTTACCATGGGCCCCTGCACCTGCCCTGGCTCCAAGGCCTTCCGCGGTCAGCTCAGGTTGTCAAACATTGATCTCCATGCACTTCATAGGAACATAGACATCAGCCTCGGCCCTTTGCCTCCTGCTGTGGGATTCACAGTGACACAAGGACAAGATACCTCGCAGCTAACAGCATGCCTCTATTAGAAAGCGTGCTTCAGCCCAGGCTACATGTGGAAACTGCTGCCCATTCCTCTCCTCTTCTTTTCCCATGAAGCTTTTAGATGCTTTTCCAAGACATGGCCCAACAAGACTCTTACTTAGTAACCACAAGAAGTGGGGCCATCTGGAGCATATTCATTGGCTTCCTCTTCTATTGTCTCTCTCTTCCTCTAGCATCCTGGAATCATCACAGGAAGCAGTAACCAGTTGTGAGGAAGCCTGTGACCTGGGCCTGGAGACCTGAGACCCTGAAATGAATGACTGCCAAAATGAGACTCCAGAGAGAATTAGACATCCACAGTGTCCCCTGAGGACCTATTGCTTTTGGTCATGTGGTAAAGTTAGCGGCAGTGGTACAGGAGAGATACAGGCTGAACAGAGGCAGATGTGGGGACATGCAGTGGCTGTTTCTGCATAGATGACATCACTAACAATCATCTTAATTGATTGTGACATCTCTGGTTGTGTATTTAAAGAAGTTCGAGATTATTGGGGTAGATCAAATGGGGGGTGATAAACTTCAAGGTTTCTCTGCAGCTTTTGAATTATCAAAGGGGTGCTGTTCAGTCCTCATCTATTCAGGTGTGTCATACAGCTGTACTAGCCTACCAACAGATGCTACCCTTGGCCATGGATTTCTGACCTATGGCAAAAAATCTTACCCCAGCTCAATCTATACCAGAAGGCACTGTCCCCATGCTGGGGGCAGCTGATCTGCTGAAGGGGTGCAGTGGTGAGGTGAGACACACAGCCAAGAGCCCAGGAGCAGCCCCCGCTGGATTATTTCCACCCCCTTTACACCTTTTACAGTGAGACCTGTCCTTTTTGCTTCTTTGTTTTTTATGGCTCACTCAGATATGCTTAGAGACAAAGATGTACATGGTATGGATTCTTAAGACAGTGTGAGTACCAGTGTTAATTGTAAGTGTCCTTTATGTCCCCAGGTCATGGCACTTAGCTTTTGTTTAAACTTTAGTTCAGATGTTGCTTTGAAGGTATCTTTTAAAGCGACACACATTTAAGCAAGTCTTGGAATATAGACTATCCCCAATGTGAATGACCTTTTCTCCATTAGATTGTCTCACTGAATTCTGTGTCCTGTGTCTGGCAACACAGTCCAAGGTTCAGTATAGTCCCAAGGAATCCTGTGTTAGTATGCACAAGCAGGCAGCTGGATGCAGGCACACTTTGGTCTCCTTCTCCTCGAATAAACTCAGGAAGAAGATGCTGTGCTCTATTTATTTTCAGGCCACCAAGGCCTCTCTTCCCACGGCTACCACGACGCACTTGGAGAAGAAAGTGATACCACCTCTGCTCTAAAGGAAACTGGAGCAGAAGGCAAACCACATGTCATCCACATACACCTCCAGATGTGCAGCAACCATGATTTTACTTTTAGGAAAAAATATAGGTGACAGTGGAAACGAGGTGAATATTTGTCACTTTACACAGTCGAACGTCATGTGTGTGATCGGTAACTGAACAGGAAAGGAAACTATGTGACTGCGTTGTTGCTGTGTGGTGTATAGGAGATTGCTTCTCATTCTGAGGAGTCTGTGCTCTGTGGAACTGGAGTGGAAAAAGCACAGCCTTCGATCTCCATATGGGACTTCAGACTCATCTAAGCACTAACCTTCTCTTATGCAATGCCAAGTTTCCTGGTGTGCATGGGGGAGATGAAACAGTGTTCATTTACAGTGAGCATGAATGGGCCACATATCAATAATGCATCAAGTATTGAATTATCACATATATATTTTATTAGGAGGAGCAGAAGCTGTAATAAACACACCCCTTTAGCCCCTTTCAATATCTGCTTGAGGGTCAGAGTTCTCCAGTGAATTAATAGAAGGTAGCTGGTCCCATGAAATCAGCAACGAAACCTCAAACCTAAATGCCATAGAATTTCCAGATTCTATAAAAGTAGACTGCCTTAGTTCCTAACTCTGTGCTCAGCAGTGAAAACTGGCTGATCCAAGGGTGTCCTCTCCCTTTGGGAGTCTAACTCACCAGTGCAGAAGAGTCCAGACATGATTCTAACCAGGACATTCCAACTGAAGAAGGCTGACTAGAATAGTTTGGTGTGAGAGGGGATGTCTAGAGAAATGAATATGACAAGGAAATTTCCATATTGGAAGCATTATCTCTAGTGGTAGAGAACTAATGGTATAGTGTTTAACTGAGTGGACACTTCATTGTTTTAATAAAAGTTATTATTTGGGTAACTGCAAAGACTTGGTGTTAATGTAAAGTAAGAGCCAGTGTCATAGTTAACAACAAGGAGAACATAATAGTCCTCAGAAACCTGGAATGTACTGGATATGATTTCATGAAGACCATGTCTTTCATATCAGCCTTTAGAGAGACGTCTGTGAAAATGAATATAGTCCACCTTACAAGTCAATGTATGTAGACTTCTTTATAAACCATACGAAACCCTACATGTGACACACCTGTCTTTGAAGTATATCTGAGAATGTTGAGACAGACATTAATTCTGGGTTGAAAATCATCACCAGTTCAAATAGATCATTGTCTATTGTCACAGCATTTGAGGAAATTAATCACTCAAATATTGAACCATGAACGCAACAATAATTGAATATGGATGACTGAATTTAACTTAATGTTACCCCATGGAGGAGAGGCTACTTACACCCCACTTTAAAGATAGAAACTATGAGTGCAAAGAAAACATTAGTATTCAGATTAAACTTCCACGCATACTGTTCCCAGTCAAGCTACTACCATTCCTCAGCTTGGCTATTTTACTTGGGGAATCTCAGTTTTTAGTATAATTCTCTTGATCACAGAGTATAATTGACCAAGGCAAGTGACACAGAGAACAATTAATCTCCATATAAAGTGATGGTGAGAATCCTTATAACCATAGTGAGTAGACACATACTTAATGCTGGGTACTTGAAACACCGAAGGAGTGCTTGAGGGTATGAGGATAAGAGGCCCATCCTTTTTTTTTTTTTTTTTAAAAACTTTCTTTTTATTTATTATTTGTATCATTCATATCATGCATCTTGATCCCATTCATTTCCCTGTGCCATTGTATCCTTCCTCTGCCCTTGCAACTCCCCTTTCCCAAATAAAATAAATTTTAAGAGGAAAAAAAAAGAAGGAAAAAGGTCATCATGGAAGCTGTAGCGTGACACAGTGAATCGCACACTAAACCCTTTAGTCCATATATCTGTACGTGCAAGTGTTCGTTGTAAAGGGTCATTGGTCTAGTTTGAGGCCTCTGGCTTCTGCTACATTATTGATGCTGGGCCCTCACTGGGACTCCTCTTGGATATCCCATTGCTGCCCTCTGTCGTGGAGATCCTGCAACTTTGGGTCTGCAGGACTGTCCCCTTCACATGCTCCCAGTGATCATAGGTGGGGTGGATGTTGGGGTGGGCCAACTCATAGCCCTGGCTCTGGGCCTGGGTAGTTGCAGCGTTGGTCAGCCCACCAGCTCTTGCCTGCCCTCACCACCAGGGTGATCTCTCTAGCATTGCTACTTCACCCCTTGCAGCAATGAGCAAGGGGCTGGCCCAGTTCTTCTTTCACACCCCCAGAATCAGCACTCGCACACCTGGACCATCAGGGCCAGCTCTACTGTGTTGCTCATGTGAGGTGCTGCAGCTGGTGAGGGTCACCAGCTCCCGAGTGCTGCTGCAGTCGGTGATGGGCAGGGACAGCTCTCTGCTTTTATGACCTCAGGGCCAGCTCTCCTGCCTGCCACAGGCAGTGACGGTTGGGGGGAGGGCACCTGTCTCCCGCCCACACCACCATAGGAGATGCCTATTCTTGAGGGAAGCAGTTGTGGCCGATTGTCATCCTGAGGTCCAAGGAGAGAGGATGGCAGACCACGGCATATGAACTAGTGATACCAGCTCCCCTCCTGCATGTAGTGGGGACAGCAAGGCATAGAGGAAGTCAAAGGAGAATCATCTGTGAAGGAGATGAATGGGACATTCTGGAAGCGTAATCCTTTGCCTGCAAAGGAAACTTGCAAGAATGAGCATCATCCTTCTATGCCTTTTAGGTCAGCTAGTGAATCAGTCAAAATGAATAATAAATATATTTCCTCAATCCATGCTCCGCACTAAAGGACCTTTGTATTAAAGATGAGGCTTAGGTCAAAGTGCATATTTTTGCTAGGGAAGTCCGATCGCTACAACATCATTTATTTAAAAGCTGGCCTTCCTCCTTTCAATTGCTTTTTTATCTTTGTCAAAAATCAGCTGGGCATGTTTGCTGTGGGTCTGTTTCCGGCCTCTCTATTCTGTCTCATTGATCCATGCGTCTGTGCTGGGCTCCCGTTCTTGATGGATGCTGCCATGTGGGATGCTGAACATCAGGAGCATAATTCCTTGGAAAATTTATTTTGATTGTCTGGGGGGCTTTTTCTTTCCAGTAAGTGTTTGGATAAACCTGTGGCTATGTACACACACATTGTGTTGCTTGAATTTTGATATCAAGCACATTTAATTTCTAGGTCAATTTGGGAAAAATTGGCACCTTTATTCAGTAGACTATCACGGTCTCTGGACACTGTATGGCTGTCCATTTATTCAGTTTTGTTTTTCTTTGAATCGGCGTTTTGTAGTTTTGGGGAGATAGATGGCTGTCCACGCTTTGATAGACTCATGTCTATGTATTCACTTTGATCTGGAGTTCTTTCCAATGGAACCATGCTCCAACCTTTGCTTCCACATGTCCTCTGTTAGTGTAGAGAAATGCAGTGGATAATTTTGTGTTGAATTTGTATCTCCCAGTCTTGCTGAGCTCAGTCATTAGTTCTTTGAAGTGTGTTATAAAGCCCTCCATAGTTTTTACATGTGCAATCTTATCTTATATAAATGGTATTTTATGTCTTTCCCGTCTATAGGCCATCGTTTATTTTCTTTGTCTTTATACTGGCCAAAACTTCCGGTTCTGATGAGTAGCAAAGGCAAGCACAGGCTTCTTCCCTTCTTCCAGATCAAAACATGAAAGCATTCCATTTCTCACTATTAAGTGTGATATTAGCAGTAGGGTTTTTTTTTTCATGCTAAAAAGTTTACATCTGTATCTAAGATACTGACTCCCCTCCCCCATGAATGAGTGTTAGATTTTTTTTTGTCAAATATTTTTGATGGTTGACTTGATATGATGGTATTATGCTCCCTATTAAGTTTTATGATAGATTGCATTGACTGACTTTTGAGTATTGAACCAGCCATGCCCACCTGTGGATAGAGACACCTGTCTATTGTGTTTTAAACTTTGTGGACATTGCTACATTGAATCTGCTAATATTTTCTTGAGATTTCTTTGTTGCTTTTCCAATCACTGTGATATAATACATGAAAGAAGTAACTTAAGGAATGAAGGATTTGTTTTGCTTTGTTGTTAGAGAGAGCACATTCCATTACGGCAAAGAAGGCATTGTGGCTGGAACAGCTCACAGCTATGGGGAAGGCAGTGAGGGGCGATTGGTTAAAGGACATGGGAAGTCACAAGGCAGGAGCAAGTCTTGACTATCGCCTTCAAGACATGCCCCAGCTTCCTACTGTCTCACCTCATAAAACTTCCACAAGTTCCCCAAAAGGCACCACTATCCCCTGGTTACCAAGCAACCAAACACATGAGCCTGTGAGGACGTTTCACTCTCAGACTTTAACACACGTGTGTCTGCACTCCTGTGGATATTTTCCTGTCCTTGCCGGGTCTCTCCTCCCTGCATTCAGCCATAGTTAACCTTTACAGGTGTGACGACAATCTCAACACGATCCTACAGCTGGAGATCTGTTTTCAGGAAGTCTTTAATGACAAGTCACTTTTGTTTATTCTCTTGGAATAAGTTCTGGCACTTTTGTGGCTTGTCAGGGGTTGTGGCTTTCTTCAAAGTTGTTGCAAATGGGGTCATTGAGCTGTCAGCCCCCTTTAAAGACGGCAGAGTCTGTGTTCCATGACTGATAGCTGTAACGTGTACCTTTTCTCTCTCTACCCTTGTGAGTTCTGCGGATCTTTAAATGATCTCCTTGACAGTTTTCCCAAAGAATAACTTGGTTTGTTTGTTTGTTTGTTTGTTTTGGTGATTTTTCTCTGGCAGCTTTGTTTTCAATTTCATTAATTTCTGTTCTTAGTCTTATCAATACTCTACCTTCTCCCTGCTCTGTCTTATTTTCTTTCCCATTCTCTGAGGAGGAATTGAGACTCTATGGGAAATCTTTCCTCTTTGTTGATGCCAGCTGTGAGTTTTCCTCTCCACACTTTGAGCTTCCACACATTAGTCAGGTTGAGATTTTATTTCCTTAAGTTGAATATTTGACATTTTGAATGCCCTGGAGATGTCCTCTTGGGTT
This sequence comes from Peromyscus eremicus, assembly GCF_949786415.1. NCBI lineage: Eukaryota > Metazoa > Chordata > Mammalia > Rodentia > Cricetidae > Peromyscus > Peromyscus eremicus. The sequence goes on along the minus strand of NC_081435.1, from coordinate 69,292,399 downwards.
TATGGATTATTTGGCAGTTATTAATTGCGTTTGAAGATGTTTCCACCCATTGACAATTCATAACTAGCTTGATTCCAGGGTGGTTACGTACGTACACTGGGCTATTCGGTTTCTGTAGATTAGCTAAGGTTTCCTTTCTTAAAGATATGCTCTGCCTTGGGGAATGTTTCCTGGCTGCTTGAGAAGAATGTTGATTGACCATTCTGTAAGTGTTAGTGAGGTTCAACTTTTCTTCATGGCGGCAAAATACTTGATGTGAAGAGCAAAAGGGAGGAACAGATTCATTTGCGTTTATGGTTTCCGAGGCTCCCATCTGCCATTGTGAGGAAGTTGGGGAGGAGTGGCATTGCTCAAAACATGGAGGCCATGGAGCTGAGAGCAAGATCTCACATTTGGTCACTTTCTCCCCCTTCCCCGTATTCTCTCTGTGAAATGAAATCTCCACACTCAGTCATCTTTTCCCCTTATTTCATCCCACCTAGAGATGCCACCACAACACCCGGTGCATGCCTTATTATAAGTTTCCAAGAGGCTTCTTACTGATGTTTTTTCTACAAGTTCTGTCTGTTGGTGGTGAGGACGATTCATGTGGATTTGTTTCCTTCTCCATCTTTATCAACTTCCTTTTATCCACTGTAGAGATTTGTTGGTTACTGCATCCACATTTAGGGTTGACCCTGATATTATTACATAATGCCCTGGTTATCCCTAGCAATTTTCTTTGCTCTGAAGCCTTTTGTCTGATATTTGTATAATCTTATAAATTTTTGTGTAGGTAGCTTGAACTTTTTATTCCTCTGTTTCCTATTTCTTTCATTTCCCACGGACACTTGAGCATCTCATTTTGGACTTTTGGTTTGAGCCATTGATATGTGTAAGAATATTGCTTTACAGGTTTTTATCGATTATTTTTTCTGAGTGTTGTGGTATATGTATCCACCTTATCCTAACATACTGCTGTCAAGTGCTCATCACCTCAGCTGAAGTATTGAAACCAAACCTTCCTTCCAATTCAGTACCTTTGCTTCACAACTTTTTAAATTAAATTGTCTTCTGCATTTTCTGAAAATCCTTCTGCTGATGACACAATCTCTTCCTGCTTCTTCAGCTGGGGAGCTGGTGATGTCCCTGTCCTTCCAGAAGGTTCTACATTTAGATACAGAGTTCTCTCTTCGAACTTGAGTGAACCCATGGTAACAATCTGGCCTCCGTCATTTTAATGAGAAATTTGCTTTATCTGAATTCACCCCTTGTGTGATGAGGTGTCAACTCCCTCCTGTCATTTTATCATTGTTTATCTTTACCTTTAGGTGGCAAAATTTTACTTCTTAAATTTTTTGTTTGGGATTTCTTTGGTTTCCTATTTGGGGTTCTTTCTTTTGACATATTTGGGCAGTTTTCAGCCACAATATATAAACTGTTTAAACTTCACCAAAATATAAGATTATTTTTTCTTTCTTTTTAAAAAATTACTTTATTTTTCTTCTCCCCTCTCCTCCGAGTCCCCCTCCCCCACCTCCTCTCTCTCCCAGATCCTCTCTTCTTTTCTTCTTTACCTTCATAAAAGAGCAGGCCTCCCCGTGATCTCAGCAAACACAGCATAACACGTTACAATAAGACTGGGCATGTCTCTTCATATTAAGGCTGGATGAGGCAACCCAGTAGGAGGAAAAGGGTCTCCAAAGCAGGAAAAAGAGTAAGACAGGCCCCATTCTCACTGTTAGGACTCCCACAGGAACAGCAGGCTACACAACCATAACATATATGCAGAGGTTCTAGGTCACACCCATACAGGCTCCCTGATTGCCACTCCGATCTCTGTGAGCCCCTATGAGCCATGCTTAGTTGATTCTGTGGGCTGTGTTCTTGTCGTGTCTTTGACCTCTCTGGCTCTTACAATCCTTCCTCCCCTTCTTCCTTGGGATTCCCTGAGCTCCACCTGATATTTGGCTATGGGTCTCTGCATCTGCTCTTGTCAGTTGCTGAATGAAGTCTCTCTAAAGATGCTAGGCACCAGTCTACGAGTATAGCAGAATATCACTAGGAATTGTTTCATTGACTACTTCTTCTCTTTCTTCCCCTCCTCCTCCTCGTCCTCCTCGTCCTCGTCCTCCTCCTCTTCCTCCTTCTCTTCTTCTTCTCCAGTTATGATATTAGCTGTAAAGTAAAGGATAATCATGATACAATCCACAGACCCTGACAGGTTAAGTGACAACGAGGACTCAAGGGGGATGCATGGATCTCCCTGGGAAGAGGAAATAGAATAGACGTCATAGGTGGACTGTGAGTGGATAGAGATGGGAACAGGAGGGAAACAGGTATGGAGGAGGGAAGGAGGAAGAGAGTATTGAGAGAGATGACTGGAACTGGGGAGCATCTCAGGGTCTAGGTAGAAACCTAGTGCAATGGACATTCCCTGCAATCTATGAGGGTGACCTCGGTGAAGACTCTTAGTAATGGGAGATACAGAGCCTGAAATGGACATATTCTGTAACCAGGCAATCCCTCCAGGAGAGGGATTGGGACACCAACCCAGCCACAAAACCTTTAACCTACAATTTGTCCTGCTTGCAAGATGTACTGGGTTAAAGGTGGCACAGAACTTGTGGGAGTGGCCAACCAAAATGACTGGTCCATCTTGAGACCCACACCACAAGAGGGAGCCCATGCTTGACACTGCCTGGATGTAGGCTGGATAGCCCAGAGACTGAGGATAGAATCAAACATGACTGGCCAAAAAAAAAAGTTATTTTTCAAATGTATCTGTGTCTTCATAATTGCTCATTTCTTAGGAGTCTAATGGTGTAGGTGCAGGGCTTTCTGGTTCTGTCCCATGGACCTTTGTAACTCTCTTCTCTCTGTAATTGTAGTGTGTAAATGTCAGTGGTCTGTCCTTATGCTGACTGTCCCTTGTCCCTTATCTTCCTACACCCTTCAAGATATATCAAACCCTTGACCCAGGGTCACATGTTCCCCATACAAAATCATCAACACATCTAAAACATTATGAGATTCTTTAAACATTTTTTTAAAAGATTTTATCTCTATGGGCATTTTGCCTGCATGAATGTCTTGAATTTGTGCCTGTGGTATCCACAGAGGCCAAAAGAGAGTGTTGGATTCTAAGGAACTGGGGTTACAAACAGTTGTTAACTGCCATGTGGGTGCTGAGAACTGAGCCAGGATCCTCTAGAAGAGCAACCAGTGCTCTTAACCACTGGACTATCAATCCAGACCATATTTTGCATTTTTTGTAAATAGATTGCACAGTTATTGAGTGTATGAACTTTGTGCATGACAATGTGGTGCTACAATGTTATAAAATTAGGCACAACCAGGAGACTCTTCATTGAGATTTCAATTCTGACCCATACGTGTTTCAGTTATATAATTATTTCCCCAAAGTGTAAATATTAGATTCATGTTTCTGTTTTAAATTTACATGAGAATGTGTAAGTGCCTATTCAGTTTTCTAACAATCCCTTTCGAGCTATTGGTGCTGACTAAACATGGGATTTGTCTCTATGTTTGGAAAGTCAATTGAATTTCTTTGCTCCTTCAGGTTGAATTCTTTCCTGTTTACTATTTACTTGTAACACAAGAGTGTTAGATGTCGTAAATACTTGAGGTACTCTATTAGGGTCCCCTTCTTTGACTTGAATCTCCCATCTTGCATGCACTGTCTTTGGGGCTAAGTGCCGATCCCAGCTTGTTTATGAGACTCGAATTCTACTGATGTGCAGTCTCACCTCAGAGCTCTTTGGAGGAGAATCTGTGGGCTTTACTCTGGTTTTTCTGAGGCCTACCTGCACTGTTGACCCTTTGGGTGTCGGTTAAGGCCACACTGACTCTGGTTACTTTCTGTCATTGCCTGTGAGATCCTGGATCTGTCGCTACTGCTGGGACCAGTAGCTTGGGCCACAGACCCCCTTCACTGGGTAGGATGTGTCTTCCAGGCCTGACTTTGAGCATGTTTGGGACCTACAATTTTGTGTCTTGGTCTGTGAGCACTGTCCCCACCCCTGTACCCCCGGAGGCCTTACTTCCGCTAGAGCCTAGCATGTAGTCTACTATCACTAGAGAGTAGGACTGGTCTAGCAGCTAGTCTGTGGAAGACCAGACTCATTGTAGCGCAGGTATTTTCTACCCACAGTCTCAAATCGAGGCTTCTCCTATTTGGAGTGAACATGGATTTGTTGTTTGTGGTACTTATGGTCTCATGGGGGCTTTTCCAACACCCACTTCAGAGTACGAAGAGATCATGCCTAGTCGAGCTCCTGCTGCTGCTGTCTCCCATTTCCCAGAGTCCTTATGTGACTCTATACTGTCATTCCTTGGGTCTCAGGTTGAATTTAGAGAAAATAGTAAGGGGAGTGAGTCTGGACTTGCCAATCTCAAAATCTGTTATGTTTTTTTCCATGTGAGTGTGGACTACTCTCCTGTTCCTGGAAATATGTGTGGGCAATGAGGTCAGAAATCTTTAGACACCTTGTAAATGGTTTCTAACCCAAGAGGAGGACAACAAATTAAAAAACACAGGCATTCTGGTGTTCTCCACTCCGAAGTGATGGATCTGACCAAGGAGTGAATCTTAAGGCCATGGACTGAGCTACATCGGTGAGGATCAGAAAAAGCAGAAAGTTCAATGTAGTGATCCAGGGGAGAGATCGGGGCATCAAAGAGGAGATGGAGAGGTTGTGAGATTAGAGAGGAGATAGGAATGTTTTGGAGAGCCAGGGAGGAGGTGAGGGGCTTGGAAGGAGTCAGAAAGGTAGTAGAGAGGCTGAGGGAACATAGCTCTCCACAAGCCCTGGCATTTTCCCACTAGATAATGATCCTATTCTACTGGATATTAGAATGTGTGTGTGTGTGTGTGTGTGTGTGTGTGTGTGACATTTAAATATTTTAGTTTTAGAATCCTGGAGGCAACAGATTAAAAAATAATGATATGAAGTAATAAAACTGAAACCACTATGAAATTGTCTCTGCTGGATGCCCAAAGTCAACGTGTACAAGTAAGCAAAACTCAATCAGTGGCAGAGAGCTTGGGGATTAGATTAAAACCAGTGCTTCTGGGGCAGGTCTAATGGGCAGGAGCCCCCATAAACAATATTCAGATGACAGAGCCATTCAGTATTTTCTTTCTGACTGCCCTAACAACTGCTATTTCATGATTCTGAGATAATTTTTCATGGCAAATTAAGTTTAATGACATCATTTTTACTTTATTTTGATAAGCACACAGCTTACTGTGAGTCCTGTGGTCTGGCAAGGACTTGATTGATGGTGTACAAATAGGCACACTCCCCCGCTGCCCCAGGGTTAAAACTTCTTCATTCTCTTTTCCTGAGGTCAAGCGACACATGACACAGGTTAAGGGTTTCTATGATGGCCTTCCTGTCTGGGGAATAGTCAGTTTTACCCCGAAATCTATCAGACCTTGCCCAAATACAGGGATTTTTCTCAGCCACATTAATTCCTTAAGTTAGAAGAGACTTCTAGAGTCATTTCATCTGAGAAAGTTAAAGAGATGTTAAAGAAAATTCGTGGTTACCCTTTGAAGAGGTAGTCAATTAGGACTTAAGACTGATTTCAAAGTTGAGTGATGTTGGGCTAGATTGGAGAATATGGAAACCATTGTGAATGTTAGATGTTCTTAATTCAGTGATGGAAAGACTAGCTGAGCCATTCTAGACCCAAATCCACATAATGCACTTTGGTTTTGATGTTAGAAAACAACGGAAGGATGTATCAAATATTTACAGTGCTCACCGTGTTAGATGTCGATATCATAGGTCACCCCAAGCCTCCGAATGTGTAGCTAGTAGATAACAAGGGAAAAATAAGGTACATGTAAATAAAAATAAAGAGTAGAAATCAAATAATAAATATGTTGATAAAGTCAAATTTTCTACAGGAATGATCATGTGTGTATGGTGTGTGTGTTCATATATGCGAAGGCACAAATGTGTGTGTATGTGCAGGCCACAGGTTAACCTCCTGTGTCTTCCTTGGTCACTCTCCATCAGGTGTTGTGAGATGAGGTCCCCTTCTTGAACTCAGAGCTTGCCCGCTCAACTAGCATGGTGGCCAGGAGCTCCAGAGGTCTTCTTATCTGTTTCCTCAAGGTGACACCTCCATGCCTTGCATTTTCACACAGGTTCTGGGATCCAGCTTGCTCGGTGGCAAGTGCTCTGCCCACTGAGCCATCTCCTCAGCTAAGGGTGATTGATTGAACTCAAAAGGAACACTTTATTTATTTATTTATTTATTTATTTATTTATTTATACATACATACATACATACATAATTTAAACTGTAAATTTTTAACTTGTAGAGTGACAGATTTTTACGTAAGGTGCACACAAGGACCCAATTACTATACTCAAGTGAATCAAAACACTACATTTATTTTCACACTGAGAACATTTATGATCTCTGTGGGGCAAGTGTCTAATGTGGGGGCCATCTAATACCTGAAAAACTTTCTATGCTCGAAATCTCAGAAAACCAATATTCATGCTTTATAGCCAAATTCGCAAATGTTTTTATTCTCAATTGAAGCAGGCTTTAAGTTTTGTAAACGGAGACTGCCCCTTTCTACATAGGGAACAGCAGTACCCTTCGCGTCATGCTTCCTTTCTTGAAGCACTGGCTTCTGGGTAACTGCAGGAGTTTGAAAAGCCGAACTTCACAACGCATATTGTTCTCGCTCTGCAACTGCGGGGCTGGAGCGGCCGAGAGTGGAAAGCAATCTCCACGTTTTCATTGCACTTGGCGAGTCAGGTCTCATCCCGACCTTGGGTAATTGAATAGGTGTCTGTTGCGGAATTGCTCAGGAGCCCCAGTCTAATTGGGACTCCGTGTATTTCCCCTGTCTATAAATTAATTTGGGTGAAACGAGACACGTTAAAGTGTTGCCAGCTGTAAGATTAGGCCGGCTAACGACTCCTAGGCCTGGAGAAGGCTGAAAAGAACACATAGGTCTGAGCAATTTAGCCCATTGTAAATTGTGAATTCTCAATCCCTCTACTGTATGGGTAGGGAAGCAGAAGTCATGGTGGGTTATCCCAAATACAGATTTATTTACAACTTTTTAAAATATCAGAATATATGGAAGCAACAGAAATGATGATAAGTCAAATAGTTGTAGTTGTCCACGTATTAAAACTGGACTCCGGACACTCTGGATGCTGAAGAGAGTGCTCAGCTCCGGCCCACAAAGGGGCTCATGGCCTCTTTAGTGTATGTCTACAGGACAAAGGAAAACGGAAATAGAGCCAAGGATCTGATGGAAAGCACATGCCACATCAGAGCTGCTCTACTTCCTGTCTTCAAAAATAGTACGCATTTGCACAGGCTCCAGAAGTAAATAATCCAGGAGGGATTCAAATGGGTACTAAGCTATGTAGCATGTACCCCCATCTTCAATCTATTTTTGGCAGACAGACACCACATTCTCATGGTTGTCAGACGCATAACACATAGTACACATGAATCTCCCCCAAATTCATCATTCTCTATTCTGTTTTGATTTTCTGTGGTGTTTAAGGGCCCTAGGCTTCCTCCTTCCTCTTTCTCCTGAGAATACTCATTCACATATTGGTTTCCTTAATTCTTGAAGTTGTTAAACAATTCTAGGCTAACAACAAGTTGGGAGGATAGCTGCAGTAGTTCCCACAATGTTTTCACTGTGTTTTTGTTTTACCCCACCTTGGACATCTACTACAGAACATCTACACCAGGAATCCACATTGATACCAGGCCTGCAGAGTTGAACACAATTCGGTGTGCGTAGGTTTGTGGTCAGAATGATACAGAAATGTTCTTCCTGCACCAAGATTTCCCTTCTGATACCGTTATATAGTCTAAATTACCCAATTCTACCTCTCCCATATCTACCTTGATATTCACTGATCTGTAGCCCTCTACTTAGATGGTTTTAAGAATGCTATTAATGACTCATATAGTATATGACCTTTGGAAGTTGAGCCTTTGCTCAACAAAATGCCACTGGGATTACCCAAAGCTTTTGAAATAATAATAATTTACCCTTATTATTTCTGAATAATATTTCATAGTGAGGATACAACATATATTACAACCTTTAAAACTATTTTAGGTTGGTTATAGATTTCAAATCTAATGAATAAAGCCACATTGTGTGTGTAAGATTTTATGTGAATTTATACCTTTATTTCTCTGTGGTAAATGTCCACAAGTGTCACTGCTAGATTCTACTATAGTTCCTTGTTTTTTCCTTTCACTTTCTTAGACGTTGGTTATGACCCATCCATTCTCCCTATAGCTTCACCTGTGTTTTATGTTTTCTATTTATTTGAGTCACTCTGATAAGTGTGTGGTAGTTGTCCTGTGGTCTCGATTTGTAGTTCTCTAAAATCTAGTGAGGTCTGTTAGGCATCTTCCCACGCACTTGCACTTACTGTTGTCTGAGTGGTGAAGCATCTCTGCAAGATTTTGTCTACATTCTGGTTTGGTTCTTTGCTTATTCCAACATTGAGTTGTGAGAAGTCTTTCTTTGTTCTAGATGCCAGTTTAATGATAGTTACTTACTTTTTTGATACTTGGTAGAAATGAAATTTATTATCTGTGTTTACTTAGTATCCCTGTACTCTTCCAAGAGATGTTTGTGTGACCTTTTAAATATTTCTACATAGACAACCATGTGATCTCTACACTGGAATAGGTTTTTGTCTTCCTATCTGGTCCTTTACTTCATTTCTGACTTGCTTGTCTGTGTAGACTTCCCAGGGTTACTGTGAGAGTGGATATTTTTGCCTTGTTCACAGTTTTACAATAAGCAATAAGTTTCAACATTAGTCATAGGTTTGTGAAGATGTTTATCAAATTCATACAGTCCTTGCCTGTGCCTGTTTCTTTCTTAAAGTCTTGTTGTGAGTGGATTAGCAATGTCAACAGGTGTTCCCCTCACTGATTGTTACGTTGAATAGCTGAAGGGGTCATAGAGAGTAACGGAGGTTTGGCTCTGTGTAGAAAGTCTTGAGTCCCTAAAGAGAGGCTGGGAGAAGCACCTGGTGAATATTCAGCCTTGGTCATAGTAGAGGCCCCAGAATATTGTCTATACTAGTGCCATGTGATGACTGACAAAGACAGCAACTGTTGTGAATGGAGCAGAACTGAGCCCATGAGAGCAGCTGCCTGTCCTGTGAACAGAAGGGCTGGGGAAGTGGAACTGTTCAAGTCCTTTGGAACCTGGAAGACCATGAGTCCCAGGCCTTAGAACGGAGCTATTTACCTTTCTGAGAGGACTGGGCTTTGTTTTGATGTTATTGTGACTGTACCCTGGTTCTTCATTCTTGGAGTAAGAAACTGTGTCATTTCTTTGATTTTGAAGAGCTCACAGGAGACCTTGAATATTTTAGAGAGACTGAAATTTTAAAGTTTTTCAATTTTTTTAAAGATAATAACTTTTTAATATAACCTTTTAAAGTTATATTATGTTTTATATTGTAATATTAATATTAACATGACATCTTGGGGAAAATGAGAAAAGAAAGAAATAATTGAGTTCCTGTCCTGACTTCCGTGCACAACATATTATAACTGTAAGCTGAAGTAACTCCTTCCTCCCCAAGATTGTGATGCTTGTCCCAGCAATAGAAGCCTAATTATGACACCAAGCTTCGTTTTATTTTCAGTTAATCAATAATAAGGAAACATATTTATGGAGTACCACAGGGAGTTTTTCTAGACATTTACAATGTAGGATGATCAAATCAGGCTATTACCAAATTCACTGTCTCAGGCATTTGTCATTCATCATAGCAAGAAATTTCCAGTCTTCTCTCTGCTGTGCTGAAATACAGAACACAGTGTTATTGAGCACAGTCACCCCATCGTGCTCTAGAGCAGAACTGGGCCCTGCTCTAGAACGTGGTCTGCACACCCACTCCTCAGCCTCCCTCTTTGCCTTCTTTGCTGTCCTCTCCCCCAGCTCCTGGTAACCATCACTATGCTCCCTACTTTTGTAGGTTAAAAACTCAGAAATTTTATCGTTTTCCCATAACTTGGATGAACGTAGAGGACATTATATTCCCGGAAATGAGTGAGACACAAAGGTCATACTGTTCCACTTCTTGCAACATCCATTTTAGTTCTGCAGACCTCTCCTTCAGCACTGTTTCTCTGGGTTTCATCCAGTTTTCTACCAACCGGTCAGGGACACAGAAGGAAAGAGGAAAGCCCAGGAAGTCCCCTGTGCTGTTGCTGAAGGTCCACCTCCTAGCCCTTCTGTCCTTCTCCCTCCTTCCAGTCTCAGGATCCCTGACAAGCTGTTGTGAGTCGAATATAAGTTGAGCCTGGTGATGTATTCCAGCCACTCTGGAAGCTGAGGCAGGCAAGAGTCTGATTTCAAGTCATGCCTGGACTACAGAGCAAGGTTAAGGGTTCTGAAAACTAGTAAGTTCCTGTCTCAAAATTAAAAGTGAAATGAGGGATGAAGGAAGTAGTTCTGTGGGGGAGTGTTTATTTGTCATGTATGAACCCGTGTGCAAAACAGAAGCTCAGTACCCAGGATCAGATTGAAAACAGTGAAGTGTGGGACATGCTGAACGGCAGATTCTGTAGTATCCTTATGCGCCTTTACTTCATTGTGTTTCTGATTCAAGGTTTATACAGCTAACTTCAAGTTAGAATCCCAGAATCCTGGGAAGGTTGTTCCAGCATGACCTGTTCCTTTCCAGACCTATCAATCAGCATGTCTTGATGCTTAATATTGGGCCAAATACATGATTCCAACCATCAACCGAAATAAATATTTCTTCACTTGCTAACAAAAATCTAAAAGTACACACAGCTTGGCTTTTAGAAGGATTTGACTTCGTATTTCCAAATAACTGAATAGAAAATACCTCATATGTCTGAAGATCATTGAGAAGTTGTATGACTTTGTAATTATAGCCTATCAGGAAAATAATGAAAAGGCAGAGATCGTGTTTTCTTTCTCGTTGGAAAGTCAAGGAGGCTGGTGTTTTGTTTAGTTCTGGGTTCCCTAGCACTGGGGATACTTGGCAATAACTTGAAACTCCACTCTTGTGGCAATGGGAGAGTCTCAAGTCACTTTTCCCCCTTGAAGTTTGAACTGTAATGGGATTGGTGTTGAGTGGGTGGGTGTAGCAGTCACTGGCCAACTCCACAGGAGTTAAGCCTTCCCAACCCTGAGAAGATTTCCCCAGTGCGCCGATCCTCAGTCTCACTGCTTCAGAACCCAGAGAAGAAACGCCATGCTTGTTTTGATGGTTAAAAATAAAGAAGAGTTCTCAAAGACAGCAAGATGGCTAGTTAGGTAAGAGCATCTGGCAGGAAGGCTCAGCAACCCGTAGTCACTCTTACAAGCTCACACAAAGGTGAATGGGGAGAATGGGCATGATAGAATGATCATAAAAATGTAAAAATAAATAAAAGGAAGACAAATTCTTACATGATATGTACTTTTGTGGTTTGGATGTAAAATACTCCCTCATTGGCTCTTATGTGGGGTCCCAACTGGTGGCACTTCTTGGCAAGCTTGATGATGCAAGTATTGGGAGGTGGGAACTAAAGGACATCACTTGTGTCGGTCGGTCCTTGAGGTCTTATAGCCTGTCTCTACTTCTTGTTCGCTCTGCTTCCTGGCTTCCTGAGTGTGGATATGATGTGACCTGCCAGCCTTCTGGTCTTAACCTCCTGCCTTCTCCATCTGCTCTCTAGACTGTGAGTTCTTGGACTGGCTTCAGCTTCCAGTGATAGATGGACAGGGACACTGCAGATGGAGAGCATCGCTCCAAACATAGACGAGTTTTCTTCATGTTAGTTGATCTGTTACCTCAGTACAAGCTATAGGGTCTCTATTGCTGGACACAAATGATGTCAGGTGCGACACTTATTTAATTAAAAGTTTTTAGCTTTGCAAGTGTCCAGTCTATCAGAAAGTCCTTTGCCAACTGTTAGCGATCTATCTGTACCTCCCCTCTTTTCCCATGAAGACCACTATTCCCAGTCATGAAATTGGGAGGCAGTCATTTTAAGGAAGAGAAGAATGAAGAAAGTCTGTTTGCTTACTCAGTGGGGTGAATGACAGGTGGGACAAACTTTTATGTCATCCAGAAGTAGGCTTCTTGCTGGCCCCTACTTCTTGGGGGTTTAGCTAAGACCCCCTCCCAAACTCTTATTTATCGATTTAATTCAAAACAAAGGGAAAAATTTGGGGTTTTGATTTTAAGACACATGTACCTCCTCCCAGACAACCCATCATTCCACTCATTGTGGGATGAATGAGACAGATTGACGCACATACATGCATAAATCATACAGGCACATAATCTGGATATTGGCTTGGCTACTTTATTATTGCCATGTGAAAGCACCATGACCAAGGCAACTTACAAAAGAAAGCATATCATGGTGGGAAGCATGATAGCAGGCAGACAGGACACTAGAGCAGTAGCTGAGTACTCACATCTTGACCTACGAAAGAGAGTAAGAGAGTGAGAGACAAACAGACAGAGACAGAGAGAGAGACTGGGGATGGTGTAGGCTTTTGAAACCTTAAAACCCAATTCCAGTGACACATCTACCTCTTTTAAAAAGGTCCCACCTCCTAGTCCTTCTCAAATATGAACTTATAAGGGACATTCTTATTCAAACTATCACTTTCTACTCCCTGGTCCCCACAGTCTCATTACTATACCTAATGCAAAATACATTTATTACAACTTCAAAAGCTCCCCTGGTCTTTCACAGTCTTAGTATAGTTTAGAAGTCCAAAGTCTTTTTTGGGACTCAAGGCAATCTCTTAATTGTAACTCCCATATAATAAAAAAATCAAAACAAAACATGTGCCTCCAATACACAATGGCATAGAATATACAATGTCATCCCAAAAGGGAGGAATGGCAACATGATGAGGAAATACTGGCTTGAAGCAAGACTGAAACCCAGTAAGACAAACTTGAAATCCTATAGTTCCATGTCTTGACTGTCCTTCCCTCTCTTGGACTGGTTCCACCCCCTCCATGCAGCTCTCCCTGGCAGTCATCCCACAGCTCTGGCACCTCTGGCATCATGGGGTCTCCATTGCAATCCAGGCTTCACTTTCATAGCTTCAAGCAATGGCATCTCAGGGCCTCTAGGACTCCCCTGCCACATGCCTGGCCTCAGTGCCTTTCTAAAGCATAAATAAGGTTCCATAACTACTTTATGCCGTTATCCTTCTGATTCTAAAGCTGAAATTACGTGGCTGATGCTGTCAAATCTGGCTGCCCACTTGAAATGGAGCCAGAGCCCATCTTGAATTACATTTGCATAAGTTTTGATCTGTTGTTGCTCTTTAGAAACAGAAAGTTCCTTATACCTTTTTTATCCTCAGAAATTCCAGGATCAACATAATTTCCTAGTGTTCTTTTTCTCCTTAAATTGTCTATTTAATTTTTTTGTCTCAAGTTGCTCTTTTTCACTATAGAATTACATAAAAGTGATTATTAGTATTCACTAGATAAAGTTAAGATTTAGAGGTCTTGAAATATACTTTGCTAATGAAAAATTTCCAAAACCTTTCAGTTTAGCCACAGGTAGGTTCTTAGGACAAGGGCAGAAGGTAGCCACACTCTTGGCCAAAATACCACAAGCGCGGTCTCTAAGCTGGTTACTAATATTGTTCCCCTTGGAAAGCTCTATTACCTTCAAAGCTCTTACTAGGATGGTTTGACCAGCACATCACAGCTCTCACAGTCCAAAATCTAAACGTCTTCCACATATCTCTGAAAAACATCATGGTCTGGCCTGTCCCAGCAATAGCCCATTCCCTGGTGCCAACTTCTGTCTTAGTTACTTTTCTGCCGCCATGACAAAACACTACAACCAAGCAGCATAAAAGAAAGCCTTTAATTTTGGGCTCACTGTCCCAGAGGGTTAGTGCCCATGACCATCATAGTAGAGAGCATGGCAGCAGGCAGGCAGGCAGGCAGACGTGTTGCTGTAGCAACAACTGAGGTCTCACATCTTGATCCCTAAGCATGAGTTGGGGTGGGGGTTGGGGGCAGAGGTTGCAAAGCCATACCTTCTAATCCTTTCCAAATAGTTTGACAAACTGGGGTCAAATTTTTCAAATATATGAGTCTATGGTAGCTATCATCACTCAAACCATCACAGGCATGCACACACATGCACGTTCAAATGCCTAAGTGTATAGTGTCTGAGCTCTCAGCTTGAGTCCCTATTTCCGGCAGGGACAGCAGAGTGTCAGTCATCCAGGACAGCCCAGACATGTGCTGGCTGCCTACTGCCAGCCCTTGTCCCCCTCCCCAGCTATGAAAATGCATAGGAATGATCGTTTTGTTTTTTTTTTCTGTACCCAAGCTGAGTAAAAGGCACTCTTTCTGGAGTCTGGCCAGCTGCTAATGGACACTCACTCATAAGCAGAGCTGCCCCCCGACCCCCAGCCCTCAGTGTGGCCTGCAGCTCCGTGCAGTGTTACACATGTCTCCCTGGGGGATGCATAGGGGTTAATGGCTTTCCTCATGAGAGACAAGTAGTTTGTTGGTGGGAAACAGAAAACAAGCCAGTGTTGAAACCGGTCCAGGTTTCTGTGTGCATCCAGTAATTACTGAGCACCTACCATGTAACCAAACAATTGTAGGGCAGAGGGGGAATGTGCATGAATTAACCTGGAGATTCTAGAAGCCAGGGCAGACAGTCAGAACAGACAGACAACAATGACCATAAGCATAATGCAGAAGCTTGATGTCAAGAACAGGAGCAAATGGCCTCATGATAGGTGAGGTTAGAAGCAGGCCAGGCTGTGGGTTCCATCCCAGGGCTGAGCCAGCAGCACCCTCACTGTGCTCGGTCCTTTCTCTGCCAGAGTGAGAACAAGGGCTGAGGGAGATTTTCCTCATCAATCTGGTTTATGCTACGGTTTGTGGGTCCCCTGTTTTCCCACAACTTCCCCCTTGGAGAAGAGATGCTGCTTTTCAAAAGATTAATGTAAAGACAAATCTACCCAAGCAATTTTTTTTAAAAAAATAATTCTCCTTTTCAGACCAGGGACCCAGGGAATTGACACTGTGGCTGTGGGATAGCCAGTTTTTGAAATGCTTCATTCTAGGAAAGATGTGTTCTTTGTGAGAATGACTGTCAGCTCTCAAGAACTGGAGATTCATAGGTCTGGATGATCCAAGCTGAGCAGTAGTTACTAATCTCACAAATAGAGCATCCCTGGGACTCTGGATGCCCCACCTCCCATTGGAAGTAAGATCCAGGACACAGAATGATGACATCTTCCTAAAGATGAGGCTGGGCAAACTGTGAGAATTCCCATGGTTGAAGCCCAGGGTTCTCACCATCATCTTTCCATACCTGGTTATATTAATTGCTTTGTTGTTGTTGTCTTGCCATGACAAACACCACACAGAAGGAATTTGAGAAAGGAAGGATTGATTCTGACTCAGGTTGGAGGGCACAGTTGATCATGACCGGGGAGGTGGGATGGTAACTGCAGCTCCAGCTGTGACAGCTGGTCACTGTCAGGAAGCACAGAGAGGTGAACATGGGCACTGACTTTGAGTTCTCCTTTTCCCCTTTCAGTCTGAGCCCAGCCTATGGAATGGTGCCATGCACGTCCAGTGTGGGTCTTCTTCTTGGATATTACAGTTAAGCCTTTCTGGAGATATCCCTATAGTTAGACTCAGAACCATGTCTCCTGGGTGATTTTAAATCCAATCAAGTTCACAATGAAGATGGGTCATCACACTTGTTCATTTTATCTTTGTGTTTCCTTTTATTCAATCATAGTCTGCATTTTCTGCCATAAGCACCTGGTACCCTTTAAATATGGCATGCTCACTATCTCTGAATTTACATTCCTCTTGCCTATGATGCCTTTCCTTGTATGAGTTGTGATTGTCCTCATCCTTACAGAACCAAATGATATCTGGCATGTCCCATCAAGTATTCTCTGACGGCTGCAGAGCTTCCCAATTCATTAGTGAAACTGAAAATCACTACCACTGATACCAGGAGCTGTTTAATACCAAGAGCAAGTGTGATAACATCTGCCCTCCCAGGCAGTGTGTAACTTAGAAGAATAAACAATGATTCCCAAATGATACTGTATTTTATTGTACAAGTTCTCAATAATGTTTAAGTATATTTATTTATGCTCTTGCCGTAAGACCATAAGCACCGCTGGTGGGGTGATATTTCAACTTGAAAAGTATCAGGTTTACAGGCTGCAGGCTTCTAGGTACAAAGTTCAGCAGCTCCTATTCCCTAGCAACAGAGAAGAAGTTCCTTAGTTCCCACCATGACATCAACTCTTAACTTGCTTGTAATGTAAAGTTACATCCCAGGAATTTCTAAAACTTTTTTAAATTTCTTAAGCTTTCAAATGGCTTTGGACAAATATGACAAAATAAAACTGTACCTATATCATATGTAGGAGTTTGTAAGAACCACATAAAAAGAACTTCATTGGAAATTCTGACTATGATGATGAAGGCTAATGACTGCATATAGCCTGAAATAGCATGGAAGTGTTATACTAACTGTGCAAGGAAAATGTGTTAGCTCCTAATAATGGCAGTTAAAGAACTCCTCTGGGCCAATGTCCATCCAATAACACTTTTGAACATGCCCCTCACACTCTTCAGATAAGGAGGAGTTTAGTCTCCTTGAAAGGTGCATTTTCATTGTTTCTAGATACATTGGGTTTCTCCCTTCTTTTTCTTCATTGGTCTGTGCTGTGGGATGTTCTGTATGGCAAATGTGTTGCTAATTAGTCAATAAATAAAACACTGATTGGCCATTGGCTAGGCAGGAAGTGTAGGTGGGACAAGGAGGAGAATAAAGCTGGGAAGTGGAAGGCTGAGTCAGAGAGACACTGCCAGCCACCGCCATGACAAACAGCATGTGAAGATGCTGGTAAGCCACGAGCCACGTGGCAAGGTATAGATTTATAGAAATGGATTAATTTAAGCTTTAAGAACAGTTAGCAAGAAGCCTGCCATGGCCATACAGTTTGTAACCAATATAAGTCTCTGTGTTTACTTGGTCGGGTCTGAGTGGCTGTGGGACTGGCAGGTGAGAGAGATTTGTCCTGACTGTGGGCCAGGCAGGAAAACTCAAGCTACAGGTCTGTGTAAGGAAAATATAAAAAACAGTGAAAATGAATATGCCAGGCAGTGGCATCTGTTTCTTATCTTTTGGTTTTAGGAGCTTAATCGTCAGCCTTTAATTCACTTCATCTTTAATTAAAATATTTATTAGTCATATAATAATTCAAATATGTTAGTGTAGAGAAACACTCCTCATTGAGTGACGTTTCCTAACACTCATTTTGTGCAATGTATTATGTAGTAATATCCAAATCCTAACCTATTATCTGCTTCACCTATTAAGCTGTCCTACTTAGCTTCAACTGACAACTTGTCATGGCCTAGAGTTACCTGAAAAGGGAGTCTTAGGCGAGGGACTTCCCTGATCAGACTGACCTGCAGGTGTGTCTGTGGGTGATTGTCTGGACTGTTAACTGATGTAGGAGGGCTGATGTGGGAGATGCCATCCCTAGGCAGGTGGTTCTAGACTATATAAGAAAGCTAGGTAGGCACGGGCTTGTAAGCAATCCAAAGAGCAATCCAGCACACCAGGTTCCTCCATAGTTTCTTCATCGAATCCTTCCTTGTGTCCCTGTTCTGAATTCCTCCAATGATGGACAATCCCTTGGATGTCATAATAAACCGAGTTGAACGCTTTTCTCCCCTAAACTGCATTTGGACAGAGTCTTATTAGAACATCAGAAAGGAGATTAAAATAAATGTTCAGCGATGAGTAACAGAGTAAATAAACGGATGTTTGAGATTATGTCACTGCACAGTCACACAGAGGAGTGCCAACAGTTGTGTTCTCATGTTGATTAAGCAGAAAGTAATTTCCAACTCATACAAAGTGCTAATTGACCTACTAATGACAGCATAATTTGTGAACTGAAGTTACACAAATACATTGATATATGCATAAGCTTTTAAAAATTTAGATTTCTTGGGGATGGAGAGAGGGCTCAGTGGTTAACAGCACTGGCTGCTTATCCCGAGGACCCAAGTTCAGTTCTCAGAACTGACACAGTGGCTCACAACTATTTATAAATCTAGTTCCACGGAACCCAGTACCTTCTTCTGTCCATCACAGGCGCTGTATACACACGGTACATAGACACACATACAGGCAACATATTCATATGCGCCAAATGAAATTAAAAAAATAGATACTTTCTCACAGAACTTCCCTCCTAGGAATTCTCATTTTCCGTAATTAGAACTATCTAAATAGTGAATAAGATGCTCATTAAAACTGTGAGTCATATAAACATCTAATAAGAAAGGTGTCATTACAAAAACCTCAGTCTGTCATGTGATTTAAGTCTAACCCCTCAGAGTCATAAAATCTATAAAACAAAACACCTGCCCTGAGAGAACAAGTCCCGCCCCCCCCAACAAACTTCTCACAAAAATGAAATGAACAGAGTAAAATGGCAATGGCCCTGAGCCAGCGTTTGCCTTAGTGGTAAGAGATGCCTGCTTCTCCTTCCATCTGGTAAGCATGCTCGGGGTGTACACACCATAATTGCACATGCTCAAGAATGTGTGGGCCTGCCTGAGTGAGTACATGCGGGCACCTGAATCAAACCTTTAGAGCACCGCTCTTCTCCAGGGCTCTGAAATAATTCCCTGTGCCCACCTTACCCGATGCTCAATCTTTCCCATTTGTAGTCTTCCAGTCTTCCTTACCGTCTCTGTCCCACTAAGATGCAAACCCAATTGCAATCTGTTACCCACTGGGTCCCACCCTCATTACTTAGTGTACTTGCGAAGACTCCACCTCACAGTACCATCATACCGGCAGATAGAGTTTTAAGATACATATTTGGGGGGATGCAAACAGAAAGTCCATATGCGCATTCCCCCCAGTTTAATTCAGTTGTGACTTCATCTACTAGGAGTTTCAGATCCTGGAATTTAAGAGCTCGGAAGGGAAAGTCTTACCACTCGTGTCTTGGGACTCTCCTCCTTCTGTGCAAACAGCACTACATTACATGTCTCCCTAACACTGTGCTTGGATGATCTACTTTTCTGCAACTGTTCACAGATATTGGAAAAACATTTCACTCGTAATACTGATTTATCATAAAAGATACAACTGAAAAACAACCGATGGAAAAGATGCATATTATAAGTTTGAACATAGCGGGAAGGTACTCCCATGCCCGCTTCACTCACGCTACCTGCCAGAATCTTGATGCCTCTGCCAAGCCAAGCTCTCTGAGACTGACCTATCCTTGGGAGTGTTTAAAGAGATCTTTTTGGGCAAGCATATTAATTAAATAAGTGTTTTTGGTGGCTTGTTTTCTCTTTTACCTCTATTCTCTATCCTGGGGCGACAAGTGGGGCTGAGAATTCCACTGTTCTAAGAAGCACTAGATTTTTCTTGTTACTAGTCCTACCATGACACTACCCCAGCCACCAACTGTCTCATTACTCCCTGGAGTTTCAAAGGCTTAGTAACTGTATGACAGGAACATAGGACAAAGAGCAAGTATAATAACAACTAATACTTATACCATGCAGAAATGTATAGGGGTTTTAGAAACTATATTTCAGTATACAGGGAGGAAGATTCAAAGTTATATTTATTATACTGTCAATATATATACCTGGCTTGGATGCTGAAGGTTAAAAAATACATACATGAGAAGCACAATAATCATGGATGGAAATGTACTACACAACAGGTATGTTGATAACCCCCACACACATTCATAGACAAATTTAACATGATTCCTATCACAATCCAAGAAAGACAAATTGTACATATAGACAGGTAAGTTTTAAAATTTTTCAAGGGAATTTGAGCTGATAAACCAAATTTAAAAGAAAGAGAAGGGTTCAGAAGGTGGTTCAGTGGGTAAAACACTTGCCTCACAAATGTGAGAACCTGAGTTCAAATCCCCAGTACCCATGTATAGCCAGGTGAGGTCGTACTAATCAGTACTCTGAGCTCCAATGGGTGGCAGAGACAAGAGATTCTATGGAAGCATGCATGCTGGCTATCCACTGCAGCAAACAGCAGAGATTCTGTCTCAAAACAAGGCGGGCAGATAATGATGGTGGATATCTGAGATCTACCCTCCACATGTGTGCCATGGCACACTCTCACGCGCACAAGTACCATAAACTTGTGGAGATAAGACGGGAAGGAGGAAGGTAAGATAATTGATATACCAGTTCCTAGATTTATTGCAATCACATCACTAAGAATCCATTGTTTGGAGGCCTGGAGACATGGCTCAGTGGTTAAGAGCACTTGTAGGCCTTGCAGAGGACCGGGTTCTTCTTCATGTGGTGGTTTAGAACCACCTGTGTCTCAATTTCCAGGGAATTCAATGCCCTTCTGACTTCCATGGGTACCAGGCATGAACAAAGTACACATACATACATGCAGGCAAAATACTCATACATATAAAAAATAAGTTAAATCTATGAATATTTGCACTCACAGACTAAGGACAGAGGTGTTTGATCAAGCCCAGTTTGTAATGTGGTGGTATTGTGTTCCCCAAAATATTGTGCACCCTAATAAACTTATCTGGGGTCAGAGACAGAACAGCCACAATATTAAACATAGACAATAGGCAGTGGTAGCACACGTCTTTAATCCTAGCATTCCAGAGGCAGAAATCCATGTGTTCCAGGATACAGCCAAGCATGGTGACTCACGCCTTTAATCCCAGAAAGTGAGCCTTTAATCCCAGGGAGTGGTGGTAAAAAGCAGAAAGGTATACAAAGCGTGAGGACCAGAAACTAGGAACATTTGACTGGTTAAGCTTTTAGGTTTTGAGCAGCACAGTTCAGCTGAGAGCCATTCGGATATGAGGACTCAGAGGCTTCCAGTCTGAGGAAACAGCATCAGCTGAGAAGTTGGCCAGGTGAAGTTAGCTGTGGCTTGTTCTGTCTCTCTGATCTTCCAGTGTTCACCCCAATACATGGCTCAGGTTTGATTTTATTAATAAGAACTTTAAGATTCCTGCTACAGTTTGCACTCACAGACAAAGGACGGGGTGCTTGCTCAAGCCCACACAGCTAAATGAAGTCTCCAGCAGCTGCATCCACAGCCTCCATTTCTCTTGATTTTCCTGTTCAAACTTTTGACTCTGTCCTGACGGCTGCGGAGTAAACGATCTTCAGATTTACCTTTTTGGTAATCAGACCATTCTGTATATCTCGGGTGTTTGATCGCCTGGTGGGCCACAATCTCTATAGCTATCAAAGCTGGTTGGTGGAGTCCAAATATGCAGTAGACCTAAAATCCAAAGTCGATCCATTTGACCCCAAATCAGAGGTGCCTCTGCCGTCACCGATGAACACAGTCCCTATGATGCGTGTGTTGGCTTTCCCGTCACTCTTTCCTCACAGCCCACCAATCACTGTGTGCGTTCAGCTCTTCTCCTGTCTTTTGAACCTTGAATTTCATGTTTCCAAGTTAATGGAGCTAACAGGGGCTCTTGCCCGTTTGCTGGGCAATGCTCACCACAGCCTTCCAATTGAAGCCACATGCATGTTCGTTCCCTTCATCCTCTCCACTGGTCAGTTGTTCACAGCAATCCGAAGCATTCAGCTGAAATTCGATGGTTCTATTATACTAAAAGTCAAATTAGTGAATAAAAATATATATGCAGACAAGGTATGATAGGCATCCCTTTCAACCTAGCATTCAGGAGGTAGAGGCAAGTAGATCTCATATGAATATGTATATATTTCACCCAGAATACCCCCAAAGAGAAATTCTCATTCTACGGTACACACACACACACACACACACACACACACACACACACACACACACACACACAGATTTTTCTTCTTTACTCTCTGTACAGGAACATTTGGCACAGTTATTTTTCTTGCTTCCTTCCCTCTCTGGGAGCTTCAGTTGACCTAGGTATGCTTTCTGATATTCTCGTGTACATCCTACTCTTCCTGTGACTCCCAAGTTTTCAGAAATGCATTGCTGATTGCTTTGTCCTAGGCACTTGTTGGAGACTGTGCATACAATGCACATCTGAGCCCCGGCATTGTGGAGTGTCCAGGTCAGTAGAACCAAACAGAGGAAGAAAAACCACCATTCAAGTAAGTCACATTGAGTAAAAACAGGGATGGGCAAGGAGGCTTCCACAGCAAGTACAGAAACATGGCTGACCCTCTTATGAAGTGTCATGTGCAGAGGCTGTAACTAGAGAGCAAGTGACCCACAGCGTGGTTATTACAGTGGGCAAGTGGCAGCATTGAGGACCTGGATTCTGTCCTCCGTGTGTAAGTGGGCCATCCACGTAAGATGAGTTCTGCTTGATGGCCTGTGTCAGGCTGACCAGGCTACTGTGTTAAATGGGTGGCAGGGAGGCCGTCAGAGTGGAGGGACCACATGTGGGAGGTTATTGGACGGGTCCAGGTGAGATATGGCATGGCAATCTAATGGGAAAACAATCTAATGGGTAATTACAATTGTCAAGAGGGTTCCTAGGAACAAGTGTCGGATGCTATAAGACCTTATATCAGGCTGATCTAAATTACATTGGAGATTAAGAAAAGGCTTTCCTGCAGAAGTGATGTTTAATCTGAGACCTGAATAATGAGCCGAAATTAGCTAGGCAAAGAGAGAAATAGCCATGGAATAGCCTGAAGCAGCAAGTGGGGCTTTTGAGAACTGAACAAAGGCCTGCCTGTGCTTGAGGAGTCTAAAATAAAGGGGAAGGCAGGCTCTAACTGCAGACGTCAGAGACTGTGGTACACAGATCTTCTGACACATGGAGGCAGCTGGGTATCAGTGTGGGGCAACGGGAAACCCAGAGATGGTTTAGGCAGGTGGTAAGAGC
This sequence comes from Peromyscus eremicus, assembly GCF_949786415.1. NCBI lineage: Eukaryota > Metazoa > Chordata > Mammalia > Rodentia > Cricetidae > Peromyscus > Peromyscus eremicus. The sequence continues at coordinate 69,269,460 of NC_081435.1, read as the reverse complement.
CACTCTTGCACATGGGACTAATAACGGAAGAGCAGGCAGCGATGGAAAGACACTGGGGGGGGGGGTGTTCTGACACTCAGGGGAGTGTGGCACGTGGTACTAAGCCTGTGGTGGGGATCGGAGGTCAGAGGCAGAGCTCAGATGTTCAGGAGCAGTGTCAGGAAGAGCTGGTGAGTGTCCAGTACAGTGGGGGAAAGAGACTTTACAAACCAATCCGAGGAGTTAGGGAGAAGACATAATGGTTAGAGCATTTGTTGAACCATCAAGAGGACCAGAATTCATAGGCCCCAAATCCGTGTCAGTGAGGAGATGGGATCCCTGGGGCAAGATGGATAGGGAGCATGTCACATTTGTGAGCTTTGAGTTTGACTGAGAGACCTTGCCTCAAAAGAATAAGATGGAAGACAGGTAAAGGAAGATACACATGCGCTTGCACACACACACACACACACACACACACACACACACACACACGGGGGGGGGGGAGGGTTGAAAGATTTATTTACAATTTTCTATCTAATGGCATTATTTGTTAAGGAAGGAAAGCCTAAAGTGAGACAGCAGATGACAGTTAATAGATTTGTTAGCTTTTAAAGATAGCACATTAGCCTTGTGATGGCGTATACTCAGGACCAGAAACAGCACGACTGCTAGTGCCTCTGAAATCCTTGTGTCCTCAATTTTTGCTCCTTCCTCTCCTGACCTCTAAGGGCTGTATGTAACTTCTTGCTCAGACATTTACTCTTTGGGGGCTTCCCATAAATATACAAAATATTCAATACTATAAATCATTGCATTGTTCTATTAGCCTCTTTATAGCTGGACTGGGTTTTCTCTCCCATTACCTTTTTCAGTTTAACGTTTTGCTCACTTTGGCTCATCCACATTGGTGTATAAACATCCAGCCATCCTTGTGTGATGCACCTAGCACTGAATTGTGGAAACTTTCCCTTTACCTACCACCATGCTGTTGAGTGTTTGATAGGATTGCAGATATTTGTGATTATGAAGAGAGCCTTGGCTTGATCGGTGGCACACACCCACGATCCCAGAATTTGGGAGCATGAGGCATGAGGATCTCAAATTTTATATTATCCTGGACTACATAGTAAGAGCCTGTCTCAGAACAAACATAACAATAAAAACAACAGACAAAGCCACTCTGATGCATACTCATGGTAGACACTGTCTCTTGCTCCTCTGGCTCTCAGGGACAGCCTAACTCAAACACAACAGAAAGTAGGAATCATACCTACAAAGTGTCTGCTTGCAATTTATGATCCTGTCCTCAGTGTGTGGCTTCTGTTTTCAGATGCATTAATTTGGGAGATATGAAATATAGCTTCAAATTTTCCCATTTATTGGTTACAAGGGAGATTGGAGAACTTTCATAAGCTTAATGGCCATGAGTTTATTCTTCCACAAATTGCTTATTTGAATTTTTGCCCATTTGTCAACACAGATTTTTGAAAGTTTCCTTTGATCTATAGGAATTTTGTATAAATTCCAGAATCTGGTGATTCATCTCTCCCACGCATAATAAATAACATCTTCCCATTGCCTTCTGCTTGCCTTTGCTCATTTTCCTAATGGTGCCTTGGATTTGTCAGGCATCCTTCCATGTATGTGGGTGAATTTATCATTCTTTCCACTGATGATTTGCATTTGAGTCATCTTGATTGATAGATCTTCCCTTTTCATATGCTGGTAAAGTTGGGAGGTGTGTCTTTCATGACTGACCTAACTTGCTTTGAGTTGGTGTCTGTAGTGGGTGCGAAGTCAGTGTGACTCTCCTCTAGGTTTAGCCATCTATGGTTGATAATCATCCTTCCTATGGTATGCCATGCCATAACTAATACAAAATTTAAGATCCTTAAAAATATAATAAAAAAGGAATTTGAATACATGTACCCTGCATGGGTGGACAACATATTCTTCAGCAGGCATGGATTATTAAATGAAAATATCACTGCCAGGCTTGGGGTAGTTCCTTATGAATTATTGGTCAGGAAGACCCCCATAAACAGTATATGATATTGCTATTGTTTTTGGTTTTCCACTATAATAAGTGCTTCTATTATTCAGGATTCTCTAAAGGAACAGAATTGATATAAATAATAAATCTATAAGAAGAGAATTTTGTAGACTAGTTTATAGGGTGTTGTTTTCGGTAGTTCATAGCAACTATCTTATGGTACAAAGCCTGAGAATCCAGTAACTGTTCAATCTATAAAGCTAGATGTTTTAGCAGTCCCAATCTGGGACTGGATTTCTGGAAAAATCCCTGAATGTCTGCTGACCTTCAGTCCATGTTGGAACCCTGAAGAAATTGGTTCTAATGCTGGTGAAGGAACATCTCAAAAGCAGGGTAGAAGGACTTGCCAATGAGAGTGAGGGCAAACAGGCCACTAAACAAAGATTCCTTCTTTTCTTGTCCTTTTTTGTGGGATGCCACTAGGAGGCATGGCTTAGATTAGGTTGGGTCTTCTATCTTCAAACAATCTATTAAGAAAATCCCTCATACCAGTGCCCAGCAGCTTGGGTCTTTAATAGATTAGAGATACAGTCAAGTTGACAACCAAGATTAGCTATCATAAGTCGATCTTTGTCAGCTTGGCACATAACATAACTCTTGATAGCATGCTTAATTTCCAAATAAAGGTCATGAATGTAGCTAACATGATACAACTATTACATGTAAACCACAAATGCATTGTATATTTTAGAATGCATGTCCCTTGAAGAATGCTTAGTCTTCCAGTGTCTATCAAGTTGAATGTAATAATATAGATTTTAAACACATAACAATTGATATTATCTTAATTGATGCTGTGTTACATGATAAAGGAAAGAAAATACAAATATCCTCTTAATATAAAGTGTGTTTATGGACAAACATTTTTAGTGAAATAGTATAGAAACACTCATGCCAATTACAATTCTCATTTCTGTAACTGATCACATGACCTTAGCTGATATTTCTAAATACCTTACTCTACTATCCATTCTGTATTTCCTCCATACTCAGTAAGTATCCTAGAAAGTTGAAGGCAGGCACAACAGAATTTAGTTCCAGGATAGTTAGCCTGGAACTAACCTGAAAACTTTCTTCCTGCTGGCTCTGTAGCTTGCTGGAGAAAAGTCATCTGCAGTAGTACCCATCAGTGATATCTGCGTGCTACAATGACCTCACTCATACAGGCAAGTAAGAGTGTTTGCAATAGTGGCATGGAATTTAGGGGTTATAACCAATCGATTTCTCACAGGATTTGACACTAATCCACAGGAGGAAGTTCATGATTGGTTCTGTAACCCCGATCAAAAACCAAAGGTTTGTGAAGTCACAGGTCTGGGGTTGAACCACCTACTGTTGGCTTATTAAATGGACAAGTTGTTAAAGTGCCTTCTAAACATCCATGTTTATACCCACAGGACAATGCTGCCATCAACCTTGGCCAGGGAACCTTTTTCTGCAGTTGGTAGCTGCTAACCCAGTAACTCGTAACTAGTCATAATGTTGAGAATTGGTGACTTTTGAGTGCTTAGTCCTAAGTGAGACATCTGTGCCTTCACCTGCTAAGCAACCTTGCCAGCTCTGTGATTGGGTTGTTTAAAACAGATTTGCTGAGTTTCAGTGCCCACAATTTTGGATTTTGATTTGAATTGCATTAATTATAGAAATAAACATGAGAAAATGCAATTCTTTATGATGGTGATTCCCCTACAGTAGCCCCCTTCATTTATCTATATTAAAAAAAAAAATAAAACTTCCTTTGCAAACCGTAGTGGGCTATTCTCTATTTTACAGCACTTCTTAAGTACCTTAGTCTTTTCAGTCACTTTGAACAGCAATTATGTTTTCTGTTTAGTTGTTTGATTTGGAAATTGATGATTGAATGTCAATGTTATTCTTCTAACATCTCTCAGATATTATTTTAAGTGACTTCATAGAAATTTTTGGCTTTATTAGGTTAAGTAACCACTAGTTTATTTCTCTTCTTAGCAATTATTATAATTTATTTATTTTATCTTATCTTATTGCATAAGAAAAAATATCTAAAAACTCTAGATAAAAACCTGAAAGGTTAGGAATCACTTTGTTATCCCAAAGTCTTTCATTGCCTACTAATTTTAAAAAATACTATCAGTTCATGAAATTTTTAATATTTCTAGATCAATAATTTTTAAAGACATGGTGTAATCATCACCGATTTTTTCTTTATTTCTGAAACTATTTCAGAATTTTTCTACTGAAATTCCCAGATATCTGATGAATGAGTTTATTATATTTTCTCATTTACGAAATAAACATATCTTTTGATTTTGCCATTTCAGTTTCTTGACTCTCCAGCCTACTAATTAGAAATCTTGTCTTTTTGGGAGATCAAATTTTTATAATTTTTCCTAATGTGTTACTTAACTTTAGGTATGTTTTGTATTTCCCCTAGTAATTTTTATTGCATTGTTAACTTAGCTCATAAAAATGAATTTGAGAGTGACCCCACATTTTCCATTCTCAGAAAGGCTGTAAGCTTGGAATCATTGATAAGATTGATAAAACTGACTGAAAGAGTTGATAAAACTGTCCTGCAGAACTTTCTCAGTCAAGACTGTCATGGCAGAAAGCAGTTACAGCACCAATCCAGCTTCATTTATTATTTATACTACTATCTAAATTCTTTATTTTCTCTTGAGGCCATTTTTGCAAGGTAGTTGATATATATTATATATTATATTATATTGTTTTGAAAACATTTGGATCTGTGCTGTGCATGCATGTATGTGTGTCCACACGTGTACTGTGTGGGCAAACATATGTGTGTATAGGTGTGTGTCTACTACACATGTGGCGAGCCAAAGTTGATGTTGGGTGTCGTCTTTGATTGCTCTATATTTTATAGATTGAGGCAGAGTTGGTTTGTTGTAGTCAAGCATACAGCTGGCCAGTTCTGCTTGCCTTTGCCTTCTGAGTTAGGTTTCCATACCTGCCTGGTTCTGAAGATCCAAACTCAGGTACCAATGCTCGCCTGGTAAGCATTTTATTCACTGTGTGATCTCTGTATCCTGTAAACTATATATTTGGAAGAAATTTAGTTTTTTTGGTCACTATCTCACATTGCTTGTAGTTCCATTTCTGTATGTTTTTGTTGTTTGTTTTGGGCTTTATTTAAAAGCTGCCTTACAGCCTCTTATGTTGGATACAAGTTTTGATGAGTGCTTCTTTAATTCCTATTCCATTCCACATACTTTATACCTTCTGTTTAAATCTCATTTTGATCAGCATGGATTTCATTATATTTGCGTGTGTCTGGGCTGGGAATGTCAACACTTCTTATGTGTGCTCTTTATTCTACAGTGTTTGTCAGCAGCATGGTTGACTATGTGGAGACCCCAAGTTCCCAGCAATGTGGTGGGTGTTACACCTATGAACACCTATGATGGTGTGTACAGGTGAGAACTAGGTACATGACTAATGCACAAGCCTTCAAGGCCAGAAAGCATGCAAAAGTGAAGTGTCAAGGACTTGTCACTGTGAAGACATGCCATGACCAAGGCAGCTCTTGTAAAAGAAAGCTAGCCACCAAAGTCTATTCATTTGTCCACATCCTCCTCCTCAGGGTGAGTACCATGGCCCAGTAATTAAGGCCCCCTTTGGTTCATCTAATTAACATGCCCAATTAAAATTAAAGGCCTCCTACTAACATGGGGTTTCCTCCTTTATCATTATAAACCATTTGCCTAGGTGCCACATCTGTCTTCCCTCTATCCAGAGGTAATCCTTTGTCCCACTGGGACAAATACACCTTGCCCCTCCCCCTTCTTCATCATCCTCTATCTCCTGTCTCACTGCATCCCAGCCCGTTAGAGTTAGAGTCAGGGTTGGGTGAGGGGACTTAGGGTGAGGGTTAGGGAATCTGTCTTGTGAGCCAATTACACATACTCTTGATAGAAGGCAGAAACTGAGGCTCAGGGTCTGAGATGGCTCTGTGGTTAAGAGCACTTGTTGCTCCTGTAGGAGACCCGAGTTTGGTTCCTAGCACCTACATGACAGATCACAGCTGCCTGTAACTCTAATGCCAGGGGACCCAATGCCTTCTTCTGGCTCCCGAGGGGACTTGCATGCATGGGATGCAAATACACAGGCATAAACATACATATAAACTGTGTGTATATATATTTACATATATATACACACATGCATATATATATATATATATATATATATATATATATATATACATACATACATACATACATGCACACATACACACACACACAGCTTTTAGGGATATGCTGCAGCCATGCCATCTGTGACAGGAACCTGATCCTGGACAAAGGAAGCTAATTTTCTCTTCTGTGTCTGGTCAAAATAGTGTAGGCTGGTTGACCTTTCGTTTTATTCAGAGACAAGCCTTTCTCAGTCCCTGCAGAGACACATTACCTAATCAAAAAGCAGTCAGACATGGCTGGCCTTTGGAAATGCTGATTCAGACAAGGCAGTGACACTGTCCTCTCTACTGGGGAAGCAGGCAGGAGTGAGAGTGAGGGCCTCTGACTTGGTGGAGGGTGGATGGTCAAGGCCAGGGAGACCTGCACTGTGCCTTTTTCTCACTCTCACTGGGAGGGCGTGAGCCTCAGGTCAAGGTCTAGCAGGAGGTCAGAGATGGGCCCAGCCACCCTCTTGCTGCCTTTTAATCTCCTGGCAGTGGATAGAGATCTTCCATCCTTGGTCCCACTGTTCCTCATGCACAATCCAGTGACCAGCACAAGCAATTTCCTGAGGTGATCCCTTCTGTGATATCCCGACATGAGAAGGAAACCCAAAGAGAGGCAAACAGCAGCAAACAAAATCCTCCCCGGAGTGCACTGCCCAGGACGAGGAGCTTCAGTCAGCACGTGCCGAAGGCTTGCAGATACCAGTGCTTTCAACTTAGAAATTATTTACTTATTCTCTCCAGTTCTCTCAAGCACTCGCTCCCCTAAACTGCATGTGTATGTGTGTGACTTGTTACCTCCTCTACGATTCACATTTATCCCATGGAGCAAAATAGAAGAATCTATGCTTTCCCTCTCTTTCCAAGAGGGAGGTCTCTACCCATTTGATATCAATTGATACATTAAGGCATAAAATGGAATAAATTAGTAAAAGGAGTCTCTGGTAGAGCTTTATTCTTCTTATTGTGCCCCACCCCTCTTCTCACATTAGGTAAGCAGTCCTTGGGCTGAGACTCTGGGTATGACTGCTCAGTCAGTAGCCGGCTACTGAGTTCCTTCCCAGGGTTATCCAGGCTAGATGGTGGGTGAAGGTGCGGAAGGGTTCTCTTAGTATTTAAGGTGAAGATTTTCACAGGAAGACCAAATCAGGCCAGAGGAATTCTGGTTTGCCTTTGAGTCTCTCTAGCCTGATGACAGGGTCCATTCTGATTGTCCCTGGCTCATTATCAAGAATGCAGATAGAAGGCTGGTAGTGTTCCTCTTTCTACCTTGGGGATGAGTTTGGCAAAATTACTCAAGAGCACACTAATTTTCCATTCTGTTCAGGCCAGGTGTTTAATTCATACCAGATTTCATCATGTTCTACAGCTCCCAGATGGCCTGTGTCCTTGGCAGGTCAGTCACCACACTACAACAGTAACTATGACAAGGCTTAGACTAAAACAAGAGAGCCTTGATCTTCTTGTTGCTGTCTGTAAACACACAGCTCTTGTCTCAAAGGGAGTAAGAGAGTTGATTCTGGAACCAGGGACACAGGTTCAGGTTGTCCCAAATTCTAAACTAGCGACTGTTTGATGAAGGTTATATAGTTTTGTAACTAAGTCACAAATCAAGGTACTTTTGAAAATATATTGATAGAGACATTAGATAGGCAGGTTACAGCAAATTCAGAAGTTCTCTGCCATAGGCTTCAGATGCTGCCCAGTGACAGTTGTAGCCAAGGGTTTGTGGGTAATAGGTACATTCCAGAAGAATTTACCGCAGAGTCACAACCATGCTAAGTCAAACACAAAGGGGTGGTCTATCAGTGGCTCTTAAGAGGGCTAAAGACACCCCAAATAATTTGACTTTGGCGAGACACAGTTTCTTCTCAGGAATTTTTATTCACAATGCCCAACCTCGAGCATGATAGCTATAATCCACAATGTGGAAAGTTCTTATCTGTCAATCAAGCTTGCAGAATTGTTAGCATAGATGTGGTGGGTTTGTTTTTATTTTTGTTTGTTTCTGGGAACTTTAGTTTATATTCCAATTCCTATCACCAAAATGTCAACGCATGGAAAAGAAGGAGGAATGTCATAAGGGATATCCCTGGCTGTGAACATGGTGTAGGGATACCTGGGATCTGACCCTCTACAACAACTCACCCAAAAACAAATAACAATAAATGAAAAAACAATTTAAAATTACCTTCTGAAAACTGTTTATTTGATGTTTTTCTTCTTTATTCAATTTGGGATCTCCATGTGTTTTAAGTTTTAAATCTCTGTAGTCAGATTTTACATTGCATAGCAAGCTAATGCATCCTAGGTAAAATCAGCACCCAAAGAAAATCCCTTCAGACTAGAAGAGGTGAGCAGAGAGCACCATAACAGAGAAGAAACAACCACGGGAGAGCCAGAGAGGCACATCCAAAACACTGGCCTCCTTTTAAAAATTACAGTTATGAAGAGCGATAAGAAATGTTTTGTAAAAATACCTTTATATTAACTCTTATAACCTAGATAGGAAGAATTGTAAATCAAAACCTGTTCAGGCTGAGATATTTGAAGGGTTGCAATGGTGTCGTTAATTTACACAATAATGACTTTACTTAGTTACCCTCTGATGTGTTTCATACACAAGTTTTGAAGAGCCATGAGAAAAACACTAAATCACTTAAGAATGTACACATCTCACACATCAGCCCTTGCTACACCAGGTGATCTTCTTTATCTGAGAAGTGCCTCAGTCCGCAACACAGAGCCACCTACAGGAACTACTACAGTGAGTGGTCTGGAGCCCCTGGAGGAAACCCGGGACAGTTAGAAAAGTGAGAGCCCACGTCAGCTTTCTGTATTAGATTATGGAAATCTAGAAATTCAAGCAAGTTTCAGCCCAGAAGTTGCAGAGTGATTCTTTGAATTAGAACATCGGGTTGAGTTTAATTGACTGGTCTGTAGATATTAAGAGGTGGATGGGGTCTCAAAGGCATCTTTTCTGAAAACCACTTTTGCACAGGTCTAGGCAGTGAGGTAGGGGCTACTTTACAAGGCCTTGAGGGCTGGCAGTGTAAGAGTGGGACTTGACTAGTGTTTCTGGCTGCCAGTTCAATGTAACCCCTACATACACACACACACACACACACACACACACACACACACACACACACACACACACACCTACCCTCAATATGAACAGTTGGTTTGTGTATTACTGGCTTTCTCCACTGGCTTGTCTGGTGGCTGAAATGGAGGCAGGGATGAATATTGTTTGGGTGTTTGGCTAGTGTTATGCAGCAATTTTTTCTGAATCCAAGCTTTTTTTTTTTTTTAACCCTGAAGGGAGGCTCATTTAGACTCCAGAAGAAAATACAACTTACAAGGCTCAGGAAATAAACAATTCAGTAGTCTTAGTCAATTCCTGAAACCTACAAGATTCACAAGCCCCTTCCACAAGGGGAGCTGTAATAATTGCTAGGGATAGGAGACACTCTCCAACCTACAGAAAGCTCTGGGGCTGCAGCCTTGGTTAGCTTTCACCCATGCTGGGAAGGGGTTTTCCATGACGTAGCTGCCTTTGAGTCATCCATGCTACTGTGGGTAACTTCTCATATACATTCTCCTGTAGATATCCCCAGTAAGTAAGCAGGATTACCAAGTTAGACTTGGACACAATGGTCACTTGGGCCTGTCATCAGTCTGTCATTGGTGCTGTGTCTAGGGTGAATAGATGTCTGTTCACATCTCCCCGGGAAAAGCCGTACAGCAGCTGGGTAGGAGAACATTGCTAGATGATAAGTGATGTTCTGAGGAATGGATAAGCTTAGGAAAGATAAAAAGTCAGCATACCAACCAACTTTTTTTATAGTATTTTTATTTTATAATTAACTTCATTTCACATATCAGCCACAGATTGCCCTGTCCTCCCTCCTCCCACCCCCCAGCCCTCCCCCTCAGTCTACCCCCCATTCCTACCTCGTCCAAGGCAAGGTCTCCCCTGGGGAGTCGGCCCAGCCTGGTAGACTCAGCTGAGGCAGGTCCCGTCCCCTCCTCCCTATACCAAGGCTGAGCAAAGTGTCCCAGCATAGGACCCAGGCTCCAAAAAGCCAGCCCATGCACCAAGGACAGGTCCTGGCTCTACTGGTTCATGCTAATCAACTGTTTCACTTATCCAGAGGGCCTGGTCCAGTTCCATAGGGGCTCTTCAGCCATTGATTCACAGTTCATGCATTTCCACTAGTTTGGCTATTTGTCTCTGTGCTTTTTCCAATCGTGGTCTCAATAGCTCTTGCTCATATAATCCCTCCTCTCTCTCACCAATTGGACTCCCAGAGCTCCACCTGGGGCTCAGCCATGGATCTCTGCATCTGCTTCCATCAGACACTGGATGAGAGTTCTATCATGACAGCCAGGGTATTCGGCCATCTGATCACCTGAGCAGGTCAGCTCAGGCACTCTCTTGACCATTGCCAGTAGTCTACAGTGGAGGTATCTTGGTGGATTTCTGGGGACCTCTCAAGCACTAACCAACTCTTAAAACACCACATGTGCATAGCAGTGGTTTGCTCTCTTGGCTTTCTTTTCTAAGCCAGAACCCTGACTGGCAGTTCCCAAAGAACTTGAAGAGTCCCTTTGTTGGAACCACATGGAGGGATGGTGAACATGAATAAAGAAATCGCTCGTAAGTAAAAGTAGGGCCATTGATATTTCTCAGAAGGGCAGGTGGTATTTTGTCAATGGCCTCTGATTGGAGAACTTTATTGTTATACCTTCATTAACTCTGATGAAATCAATACATCCACCGAGACCTGAGGGGTCTCAGATATTGTTCCTTGAAGCATTATTGTGTAGCTATCAAGCCAGAATGGACAGTCTTCTGATGTCACATTCAGCTATGATGGATCAAATTACCTTTTATTCTAAAAAAAAATCAAAATTTCCCATTTGGACACTTGGTGAGTGACAGGCTTGGCCTTTCTGTGACCGTTTGCCAGCTCATTGTCCTCAGGACCCTGCTGGCAATGAGAATGCATTTCCCTTTCTCTCACACCCTAACCTCACCTCTGATGTGGGGGTATGGAGACAATGCAAGTTCAAAGTTCTTTGTGTAATCAAATGAGAATATCTCTCCAGCATGGCCTCTGAAGGCCTGGGTCTTAGCTGCCATCCTGAACCTCATCATTCACATGAAAATTATGAACAGGCAGAAGTTCCTCAAGTCACTAGAAGTCCAACTGTTTCACTACTGTAATTTGGGGACATCCTTGTTTTCTTGTGTTCACTGCTGGCTTTCTTCTTGTCTTCTTATTTTTAGTGGGATTTGATCAAGGTTGAAATAGCCTCACACAAAGGTGTGGAAACCTTTGAGCTGGTCTACAGTTCAGATTTAATCTGCATTTATTTTTCAAAGAACAAGGTATTTTTTTCTTTCATTTCATCAAGCTTTAGTACATTTTTCAAACTTAAACACACACACACCAGGCATCTTTCACCCCAACTCCTACCATTTATGATTAGGATATAAATTTATTATAGAGCTATTTTTTGCATGGCATTTTGGTAACTTGATTATAAAGAAATTCTTATTTTTAATATTTTCTTTTGAGGGACTAAAGACATGACTCACTTGTTCTTTAAAAAAAAAAATGAGTTTGGTTCCTGGTATCCATGTCAGATGCCTCACAATTACCTGTAACTCTAGCTCCAGAATATCTGATGCCCTCTGGCTTCTTCAGGTACCCACATACAGATGAGTCTTTTGTACACACACACACACACACACACTGCATGCTTGAAGGCAGGGCAGGTGAGATGGTTCATTGGGTAAAGGTACAAATTGTTGACAAACCTGACAATTTGAGTTCAGTTCCTAGGAGCCACATGATGGAAAGAGAGAACCAATTCCCATGGACTATTTTCTCACCTCCATATGCAGATGTGCTCCCCTGTACACGTGCATACATCCAAACATGAAAGTAACAAAAGTCAAGGCTGAACATAGCATTTCCTTGCAAGGCTCTAAATGGTAAAATCATGAGTTTTGTGGCTACTGAAATCAATAGCATTGTGTTCTGGAGGTGCAGCAAATTACATTTTAGGATATAATTTTCGCCCATCTTCAAAGTGGCATTAGCTTTGGTTTAATTCTCTTGCCACTTGTTTCAGATGTTTGGCCGCCATGCCAATGGGAAACCCAAGTTTCCCGAGGAGAGGCCTTCTGGGAAGGACCTGGAACGTTAGGAGATTCCTTCCGCCTCCCCTGAGTCTCCTGGGAGCAGAGGGAACTACTGTCCTGCAGATCCAGCCTCTTGCTGCCTGTAGAGCCTTGGGAGTCAGTGCTCTGTGCCTGATCTGTTTTCCACGGTATAATAAATTCTTTCCTTGATCTCTCTCCACCTTCGTTACTTGTTACTTGAGACACGGAACCTGATGCCCATCAATTAGGCGAGGCTGGCTAGCTGTGACCTTCATCCCCAGCCTCTGCTCCCCCTCGGCTGAGCTTCCAAGCTCACATCCCCACGCTGGTTTTCATGCAGGCTTTAAAGACCTGAACTCGGGTCATCCTGACTGTGGAGCTGATACTTGCCCTACCAAGTCATCTCACCAGTCCACCAACTTATTTTCTGAGACAGAGTCTCTCGCGGAGCCTGGAACTCTGCTGATTTGGCAAGACTAGCTGTCCAGGGAGCCCTCGGGATCCTGCTGTTTGTTTTGCCAGTGTGTGGATTCTAGCTGCTCATGTCCAGCTGTTTATGCAGGTGTTGAGGTCTGAACTTGGGTCCCCTTGTTTGACTTTGCTAATCAAGCTTTTGGGATCATTTATTTATTTATTTATTTATTTATTTATTTATTTATTTATTTATTTATTTATTCATTCATTCATCCATTCATTCATTCATTCATTCATTTATTTAATAAAAAACAATAATTGTTCAAATGTTTTTTTTTCCCTTGGCTTTAGATTTTACTCCCTTCTATGTCAGCAGGGAAAAAGCTGTGTCTCTTGTCACTTTTCCCAGTACCAGGTCAGACAGAATCCTAGGACCACGCCCTGTGTGCCTCCTGGTGCTGCACGTCTCCTTGTCATTGTCACTCAGTTCCCAAGTGAGTTAGCTTCGGCCACTTAAAATGGCAGTCTGATACCGAAAATGTTCACAATTTGTGTAATGCAAATAAAATTAAATTATGCACGTAGGACTTCAAATTTTACCCATTTATGTGTTTACTTAGTATTCAGTATGCGCTGACCTGATGAGGCGTGCCTCTGACTATCAAGTGGATTATCTCCATCTGCTTCCTTTTGCTGTCATAAGCTACATGATGTCGGGTACTTTACAAAGACAAAGTCATCCAACTTACTGTTTTAGAAACCAAACGTCCAACATCAGGCATGTCCGTCTATGCAGCCTCTGGTGAGAGCTTTCAGACTGCAGGGTGACACTGCCTATGATGTCCCACCCTGTGGGACATGTGGAGGAGGGCAGGGCACTTGGTGACACTGGGGTGGATTAGGCTCTCTCTTTCAGTACAATTCGCCATTTCTAGAATTCATCCATTCCCAGGAGCCCCAACACCCCCAGAGAGACCAGCGTGAACCCTGCCGTGCTTATAACACAGCCACTAAACTGAGCTCCACCTCTGTGGTACACACCACTCTCAAACCACAGGAGGCACTGTCCTGAATAACAGCAACAAATTATATTTTTTTAAAATTTTAATTGAATTATTAATTAAATAAATTACAACACAGGCAAGTATTTAGAAATAGATGCAACTTCTCATTTCACTTAAAATCTAGAGACTTTCTTTAAGAGGTTGTGTATAGCTTTGCTCTCTCTAAGCAATATGTGGTTTTAACATGTTATCACTTTGTTTTTTTTCCTTTTAAATTGTATTTTTAATTTACTCTTTGACAACCTCATATGTTTATACAATATGTTTTGATACTATCTACTACTACCTTCCTCCATTCTCCTTAGGAGTCCCCACCCTGTTTCTCTCTTGACTTTGGGGTCATTAATAACTCCCTGAGTCCAATTAGTGCTGCCCATACACCTGTGTATAGATGGCCATCCACTGAGGACATGGCAAACTTACCATGGCCCGGTCCCCAAAGGAAAGAGAGTCTCTGAAGCTCCCTCAACAGCCATCGTCTGCCAACTTCTCTTCAGCTAGGAGTTGGGGCCTCAAGAGTTTCTTCCCCACCCAAAATGGCATTTTGAGTGGGTTCATCTTAGGCAGGTTTTGTGCAGGTCATCAGAAGTGCTGTGAGTTCAGGCACAACAGACATGTCATGTCTAGAGGATGGCATGTCACAGCTCTCCTCCCCATAGTACCACTCTCCTACATCCTTTCCAGCCTAACTTCTGCTGTGTTCTCTGAGCCTAGATGTGTGGTGGAGGAGGGAGGTTGAGACAGATGATTCACCCTCACCTGAGACCTGAGCTCTCAAAGTTACTTATACTCATAAGACTGTATACTTGCATAGAAAAATGACACAATCATGTTGTCTAGTGTGTGTGTGTGTGTGTGTGTGTGTGTGTGTGTGTGTGTGTGTGTGTGTGTGTATGAGTAATCGTTACCTCTGAGGAATGTTTGCTGTTAGGAAAACACCATTTCAATCTCTATAACCACTCCTCACTGTCTAGAGTGGTGTTCTCTTGGAGACCTGCTTAATTAGCCGGGGCTGACACCTCTGGTCTCTGGGCAAAAGAGGTGAATGATGGGTTTGTGATGTTTTGGGTGGGGCCATCTAGACCCATATGCAGCCTGAACTAACTACATTATAGTGTGGGTGCTCTGCCTCGATCATTAACCCTATCCCTTGACATTATTTAATGACATTGAACATGATTCAAGCTGAAATGTATTATCCAGGTTGTTCTGAAGAAAGATATGTGCGGAAAGACAGCTCAACAACTCATTGCACAAGATCTATTGTCCATTATCTATCCCTACCTTACCCCCTCATCGCCTTAGACTGTGGGTAAAGGAAGAGTGAGATTCTCTGTAGGAAACTCAATGAGAGAGAAAGAGAGTGCGGACGGGAGGCAGGTATCATGCTTCATTAATCATTTCATGACTTTAGAAAGGAATAAAAGCTAGTGGTTAATGTGTTTTTCTTTTAAAAATTAAATTCTATATCTGAGCAAGAAGGAGTTGTGATTATTTTTAAGCCATCATTAACAACCAGGGGGATCGATAGGCTCAGCAGACAGCAAGCTTTGGTCTATAAATTAGATACATGCTTCTCTACAGTAGGCCTCAATTAGACATACCACCTTCCAGTAGGAGAAGCTCAGAAGATCGAGAAAACCAAATGGATTTCAATTTCCAGCCTGGCTCAGTTTCACCGTCTGTCTCATCAGACACACGCACAGGCAGAATGCTTTAGGACAGCACGCTTCTCTTGGGGAAAAAAAAAGAAGAAGAACCCACTGTCTCTCTCCCAGGGAAACTGGGGTTTTATTTTGATGTTCGAAAGAATTGTGATGTGCAGCACCTCATGAGGGATTGTGATAGGCATTCTGAGGACATGCCAGGCTCCATGGGCAGCTGAATTGCTGGAAGCCAGGCTCCTTCAGTGATGAGATGTGTGTGCAGCTTTTAGGGTTTTTAGTGACTTCCAGTAAGCATGTGTGTACTTTTGATCCTGTCATTACTGAAAATCGGGGAATAGAAAAGGGAAATCATACTCAAGCTATACCCAAATGCTCTTATAATGTTTCCTATATGCTCCATCTGACATGCCCTAAATCCAAAACTTAGACAAAATTTGCATTGACTATTCCTCTTATAACTTTTCAAGAATAATATTGCATTAACGAATCTAGGGTTATATGAATTATATTCATAATTTTTTATCAAATCACCTATTGGGTAAAGAGAAACTAGAATGGTCTATACTTCAGCAGCCAGGAGTCTATAGAGATGCAATTAACTTGCTGTGTTAATATCAGGACTGGTCTCAGTTTACATTTGACAATAACATCTCACTTCATCTTTCAGAGTGCTCATGTGTGTATCTTGAGGATACACGCTGTATGTACTAGCCTTCCTGCCTGGACTCCACGTGAAGGAAATATACACCATCCTTCTCATTGCATAGTAAAAACTTGAGGCTGCATCAGGGACTCTGGACCTGCCCTTTCCCTCTTAGACTTGGTGCCTAGATCTTCAGCACGTGTATATTAGTCTGATTCTAATGCACAGCCTTCTTGCCCCTACCTGTAGCCAGGGTGTTTACCACATTTAACAGAAGACAGTCTGTGACACTTGAAATTCTTCTGTTCCTTAGCATCGTAGCCCTCATTTCCTGCTACCATGTTACCTTTCTCTGTGTCGTTCCATCCTGAGAGCTACCTCCCCAGAACCTGATTCCCTTCACATGTGTGGTTTTATGGGCACCATGAAAAATGACGTTTTTCCTTTCTATGGAAAGCTCCCATTTCAGCTTCTTGTGACCCTGCTCCTACTTATTCTAAGTGACATGTGTCAGCTATTTTGTTTAACAAACAAAAATAACCCACATGGGTGAGCACCTATAGTTGAGATCATGCTTCCATCTCCCAGTCCTGTTTTCATTAAATCCCGTGTAACGACGCAGCTGCTGGTGGGCTTCAGACACCGTCGTCCCCACCCCACATCAGAGTTTACAACGTGCCACACAATGGCGGCTGTGGCTGAGGGTGATCGTATGTGCAGATGCGTCTTATGTTATTTCTAACCCATCACAGATCTGCGCGTGTACACACGTGGAGGCTCCTCTCTGACATGTCTCGCCTGCGTTTTCTATGCTGAGCCCCGGACGCAGCCTGCTGCTAGTGGGTGGCTGTCACCGGGTCTGATTAATGACCCCACTGAAACATGTCCAGCCACATTAGAGCTCCATGTATCTACCACAGTCCACATGGACCGAGCTTTGTTCTGAGAGGAAATGGTGTCAGCAGGCGCTGGCGTTTACCCATAAAAAGATAAAGATTTACTGTCATCTTGGGCGAGATTAAAGTGCACAATGCTGACATTGATTTTTACCAAAAATTCACATTTTGGGAAAACTCATTCCAGGGACGACTGAGATATGATCAGCTTATTTGGAGAGGGATAATATGGAATCTTCTCTCGAATGAACTTTGAAAGAAGTAAATTGTAAATATTGATTTCTGAAATGAACTGTCAATCTCGGTTGGTAAGATTATTCCTATCATCTTGTTGCGACGATGAATTCAAAACTGCTGACAAAGTGCAGTGTATAGGATTTCTGTTAAGAGCAGTCAAGGGGCTTTACTCAGCAGAGCCTAGTAATAGTTGTTCAATTTTATCAGATAACAGCTGAGATCCCATCAGGAGTGAAAAATGAAATGAACTGTGACTCGGAATCAGGATCTCGGCTCTTATCCCAGACAAAAATCATCAAACACCCGCCAAGGCTTTTATATTATTTCAGGTCACTTCATTATTGGCTGGCACAGGAGCTGAATTGCAGCGAGCAGGGCTGCCTTTCGCGGCTCACCCCAGGGTCAAGTCTGAGGGGCAGGTTGATGGGCTCCCAACATGGTAAGGGGTTATCCTATTACCACTTAAGAGGTATATTGAAAGATAGTGAATCGCAGCCACTTGCTACCCTGCTCGGATTTTTTTTTTATTGTACATGGGTTATCCATTATTACTTGTTGTAGAATAAATATAATTCATCTTTTCCAGTAAATGTTAGAATTGGACGTATCTAATTCATCCGTTCCTCCTATCAAAAAGGACAATGAAGGTTTATGGAAGGGAGCACATGGTTACACATGAGTGGCTCCTTTTAATGGCTCATAGGGAGAGGAAAGGGTGATAAAGGTTTCTTTGTGACTGAATCACAAATATGACGCTGATGATTGAGAACAGGCTTCTCTGAAGGCACCGTGCGTGGGTTTGAAGGAGTCTTGTATCTTCAGTCTATTTGGAAATGTGTCCAGCAGCCTGAGAGCGCCACCTTTGCTGACAACAGGCACAGCTGCTACGGAGCCATGGATGGTTCAACCCACCGGAGCCACAGTTGAGCAAGCTCTCCGGAGCTGTGATGAGGCCACTCTTCTGAGGTGGCTGTTAAAGGGGCGTGAGCTTCTGGTACCCTCACCACAACAGCAGCAGGTGGCAGCCATGGTAGTTTATTTCAGAAAAACAAGAGAGATTTGTTCCATGTTAGATGAATTGAGTTGGGTCTACAGTTAGTTCTTAACTCTTAAAAGATAGAACAGTGAGTTGAGAGGAGACATAATTAACAAGACCACATTTTGGGTTGAGGATGTGGATGAGTTAGTAAAGTATTTTTCTTGAAAACAAAACACGAGGACTCAAGTTTGAACCCCCAGAATCCCATAAAATATGTACTCAATGGTGGGTACTTGTAGTCATAGAGATGGCAAGATGAGAAGCAGAGACAGGCAAAATCATTGAAATTCACGGGTCAGCTAACTGGGCCATGAAGTTCCAGGCCAATTCTGTTTTAAACAAAAGGTAAAAGGTACCTGGGGGACCACATGAGTCGTTGTCTAGTGATCTCCATACATGTGCCACACATATGCACACTTGCACCCGCATACACACACACACACACACACACACACACACACACACACACACACACACACACAATTTTGAGGCATACACAGAGGTATGATAAAGCAGATTTAGAACAAATGGGAAGGAACTGAAGTCATAAGACTGAGTGGAGCCTCCCTTGAGGTGGACAGGGCTGAGGACCAAGGCCAGGATGGACAAAGTGTACAAAAGATACAGATGTGTCTATCACTCACACTTCCATATTCATGTTAGTATCACTCCCTCTGTTAGTGTACATTGCTATAGTTCTATAGTTTTATGCGTTTATGTTCATGTATCCAATGCTAATATAGAGACAACAATAGACATATCTGCGGCTTTTTTAATACTCAATATCAGTCTGTATATCTAAGATTGTCATGGCTTATAAAACTTGTGCCTTTCCTACACTTTAACCTAAGTATTCATTTCTGAATTTAATATTTGAAAAGGAAAAAATATAGCAAAAAATCATGGCATTGCATTAAAATTTACCTATGAGCCGTGTTTCTAATGTTTTAATCTATGTAAAGTGGTCTTTTATTCCTAAGGGTGTCTTTCTGTGTGGAGCCATACAGATACATATAATTCAGATATAATTCACTCAACATATGCTGAAGGAAATCTTGACAGCCCCAAGAGGAACACTGAGCTCTGGTGGCCAGAATACAAAGGGAGTGATGTGGAGACATGACTCAGGCTGAAAGCACAGTGGTTAAAGAAGCAGGCAGACCACGTTCTTCAAAATCCTTTACCACAGTGAAGGTGAGAACACAGTCATTTCCAGGCTACATAACCTGGATCTAGCCAGTGTGTTGGAAAATTCAGACAGGATTTTCCTATGGTTCTTCTTTCCTGAAAATTGTGTGTGTGTGTGTGTGTGTGTGTGTGTGTGTGTGTGTGTGTGTAGAGGGGTCTCTGCCTATGAGCATAGGCACTGTGCTCCTCTGAACAATGAAATCCTTCCTTTCCAATGCCACCTACAGAAGGTGGTGCCCACAGATCCAGAATGGATTCATTATCAAACAGCTACGTCATACAACAGGTATTTATCGTTTCCTTTATAATGGTTTCATTTCTAATATTTTCCATCATTTTCACTATGGGATTGGTATTAGGAAACAGAAGCTCAGAGACTTTTGACTGACTTAATCAGAACATCTCTCAGATCCCAACTGCAATGGAAATGAAACACACTGATAGAGTTGAAACTGGGTGTTACTAAAGCCAACCAAATTTCCACCATGGTGGTGGTCAACCCACACTTGGACAGAGTCTGATATGACTCCGTCTTCTCAGTTCTCTATCTCCCAGCATTATCAGGTACATGGCCTGCTTGGTACATTGTTAGATAGGTAGAGATAGGTCGAGACACACAGAGATGCAGATGTGGACATAGCTGTAGGTACAGAGAGATACAGATCAAGGTAAACAAGGAGATGCAAATGAGCACAGCATGGACAGAGGTATCAGTCCCTGTTCCTGCAGGTTCCCTGATGAGGTCTAGGGGGTTCTTCTGTCACTCCACAATTGTGTGATTTCCTTCATATGTTATACAGAAGAAACTTTCTTCCATGAAGGGAAAGGGGCTGACAAATTACCCAGCTTATTGCTAACAAAACTAATTTTCAGAAATGAGTAGCAAATCTGGAGGGGAGAATGTTGCTGGAAGTTTCTCCGTCCTGCCTGGTCCCACCAGGCCCTGCGTTTCTCTGGCCTGGCGGTCCCACTGCCACTTATAAAATAATCACTCAGAAGCTTATATTAATTATAACTGCTTGGCCATTAGCTCAGGCTTATTACTGACTAACTCTTACACTTAAATTAACCCATAATTTTTATCTATGTTTAGCCACATGGCTTGGTACCTTTTCTCAGTTCTGCCTTGTCATCTTGCTTCCTCTGTGTCTGGCTGGCGACTCCTGACTCAGCCTTCCTCTTCCCAGAATTCTCCTTGTCTGCTTGCCCCACATATACTTCCTGCCTGGCTACTGGCCAATCAGCATTTTATTAAACCAGTGTACAAGGGCATTATCCCATATCAGGGGAATAAATGGATCAATGTGAATAGACAAATAGATAAAAGAAGTGAACCAAAACACTGACCCTTTACCACCATGGTATCCTTGTGTCTCATGCAGTTTTATGCCTGGAATGTTCTCCTCTGTTCTCTTCTCTTCCCTGTTTACCTAGTGAGCTCAAGTTTTAGGAACGGCCACATCTCAGGAGGTTGGGATATGTTTGCTCCATGACTCCAGCGGCCGCTATGCTCTGGTGTCCAGGCAGCTGGCACTTGTCCTCTGGAGCTTTGGAGCTGTGTATTGCATCGCTGCATCTCACTTTCCTCTGAGACGTTCTTGCAGGATTGTCTCATGGCGTCTGCCCAATATCTGGATGTAGGAAGAGAACCGAGACATAAGAAGGAAAAGGAAACAGAGGAAAGAAAATCCACCCACAATTGGTAATAGACAAAAGAGACACTTCGATATGCTTGCTTGTCTTTTCAGTTTTTAACCCATGAAACCACATTTGCAAAATAACGTATATACATGTAATTGTCTGTTTTCATGTAACAGTAGCTGTCAGTACTTTATACATGGTGTTTTATTGAATAGAATCTATGTGCTTATTTTCCAACCTTTGAAAACTCAGATCAAGAAGCAACAGAGCTCTTTTCAATGGAGACTATTTAACTTCTCACTAAATTTTTGTTGTTGTCGTTTTGTTTTGAGAAGGGGAGTGCACGTTCCAAAAGTTAGCGTGTTACATAAAGACTAGCAGTATCTCTGCTGCTTGAAGATTAGGACAGCTGGCTTTGGACTTGGATAACTTGGGTCTCCTCTTATATGCCTTCATGGTACTGAGTAAGACACTTAGCTGGCAGGAGACACACACAGGCTCCTCACTTGTGTGAGCAGAAGAATATTAGTGCTGACCTCCTATCACTGTGAAAATTAGCTAGGATGATGCATGTTGCTAATTCACAGCCCTGCACTTGGAAATTATGCAGCAAACAGTGGCTATGAGTAAGAAAGGAGTTCAGAGCAAGTCTGTCTACCAGCTGCCCCATTACCTGGGTGCTGGTATTGAAAGCCAGGCTGATGACAGGTGGAGTTCCTGGCTTTCTGCTGTTCTGCTTGGTTGACCGAAGGGTTATGTTCATTCCTATCATGAATCAGAAACTTTCAGGGGGCTTCCAAGAATGTACTGACCTGGCAGTTCTGACATCAGTTCAAATCTGGTCTCATCGGTCTAAATTGGATTCATTATGTTTTTGCAAAAGGATGGGGAGGCAGCATCCAAGCACCAGCTAAATACTCACGATGGAATCTCACGTGTTCTGGGTATTTGACAGTGTACAGTAGACTTTACAGTTCTTGCTAGCTCTTCTTAACTCTCAAGCCATCCTTCCAGTGCTCTGAGAGCACCCTGTGGAGAGAGGGGAACATGGACACTCAGAAGCTAAAATGAATTCTAAGGTCATTGGGGTAGAAAATGGCACATTCTGATTCTTTTGCTGAGAACCCGGAATAGAAAGTTAAATTCACTCTAGCAGTCTGAAGATCAAGGTATCATGAATGAACTTGCTGTACTTGATCCACAGGCAAGGAAACTACTTCATATATACAGGATACTTGATTCCAGCTTTAGAATTTGCTTTAGGGCAAAGACATGTCGTCACTATGGGACACAGCCGGTGGGAAGTAACTTATGGGATGAAAGTGTCCCGTAACAAGTAAGGAGAACATCTACAGCCAGCAGTCCTGGTGAGGAGAAAGCAGAGTCTGAGGTGATCACAGGTGAGGATCCACTTCACAGTCTTGTGTGTACCCCATTCCCTCACAGTTTTCATTGTTGCCGGGGCTTTCCCATGGCTCCGGTACACAAGACAGGATGGCAGTCTGGTGCAGGTTAGAATCTCTGTCTCTTCTCCTTCGTAGTCTTCACCCCATGTTATGTATGGAGCCTAATTGTTGTGATTATTGTAGCCTGGCAGTCCAGCAGCTACTTGTAAAATAGTTATTCAGAGGCTTAATATCATTTACAAACTATATGGCCTATGGCAGGCCTCTTGCTAGCTAGCTCTTATGTCTTAAATTAACCCATTTCTACTAATCTGTGTTTTGCCACATGTTTCGTGGCTTTACTAGTCTGCTGGCATGTTGCTTCTTGGGTGGCAGACTGGTGTCTCTCCAGACTCTGCCTTTCTCCTTCCTGGCTTTCTCCTCAGATTTCCCACCTGCCTCTAAGCTGCCTTGCCATAGGCCAAAGCAGCTTATTTATTAACCAATGGGAACAACATATATTCACATCATACAAAAAGACATCCCCCAGTTGATTGTGTTTGCTTTTGCCACTGTTTTATTTTGATTTTTTTTTGGGGGGGGGGTTGGTTGTGAGCCAGGGTCTAACTGTAAATCCCAGGCTCATCTCAAGTTCTCAATCTCCTGCATCAGTTTCCAGAGTGACTCTATTCTTTTGTTTGTTTTTTGGGTTTTTTTTGAGACAGGGTTTCTCTGTTTAGCTTTGCGCCCTTCTTGGAACTCACTTGGTAGCCCAGGCTGGCCTCGAACTCACAGAGATCCACCTGGCTCTGCCTCCCGAGTGCTGGGATTAAAGGCGTGCGCCACCACCGCCCAGTGTTACTCTATTCTTGATTCATGCTGTTCACTGCAAACTCATTGAGATAAACTGTTTCAACACTGTTTAATACAGCTTGCCATGTTAGACAGAACAAAGACCATGTTTTGCTTCATAAGCTGAATATATTCATGATTCTTTCTGACACTGACTTCTTGGGAATCCCCATTCAACCCTAACTGGGTCCTCATTCTAATCTAATATAAAATAGCAGAAATCCCTAACAGCACCACTGGATGTAAGTCATCCAAATACCTTGTCCACAATACCAAGGTAGAACAAGGCAGCCAAGTTCCTGCAACATTGTACCATGATGCTGAATGATAAAAAGTGTGTCAGAATGAAGCTAGAACATCACTGTGACTTTCACTCCATCCCCACCACAGGAGATCTTCCCTGGCCATCCTTGCCAAGGCAGGAGGTGGAAAAAGACAGTTCTTGAAGCTCCCTGACCTGGGAAAACCATGACCTAATAAAGTTGGTTTTTTTTTTCCAACTTCTTAACTAGAATGATCTGCTAACACTAATACTGCATTCAGTTTTTCCCAGAGTGTTTTGTTGGGGAAAAGCTTCATGACATCCCTTCTCTCCTTCACCAACTTACACATTCATTTCCCACCGTCCTGACTGTGTGTCCTTTTTCTCTCTGCTGCGGTTTATTAATCCCTCCATCCTTTCTTTTAATCACGGGGCCTGAATGCTGATGAAGCACTTGCTTTCTTGCCTAATTTTATAAACTGTTCAGCCGTGCCCTTATCCACTGTTTTCTTTTAATTATGTATTCTTGTTAACCTCCGTATGTGTTCAAAGTTACAGATTGCCATTGACACAGTATTAATTAAAGTATATAATTTATGACGCTGGAGCTTGAAATTAATAAGTGACAATACAATTACATGGTTTGCCTAATTGTCCTTCAGTAGTATAGAGATTGACACTGGAAGCTAAAAGCACCTCATAAACCCGCAATAGCTTGGAAAGTAATCACAAGAGAATCTGAAGGAACCATCCCCATTGTAAGGGACAGAATTCGGGGCTCTTAAGTGGCAGGGCAATTATCTTTTCTCTTTTTATTAACAGTTTGGATCTGTGAGGGAGACAGTCATTTTAATAACTGAAAAACAGCTTGTATTGTATTGAATTTCATGTTTTACGAAACTTTGAGAAAATTGTAGACAGAGTCCCTTGGACTCTGTGTGTCTCTAGACACCTTTCTGTCACTGTTATTCTTTGAATGTTGTTGTCCCGTTAACCATTTCATGCCTTAAGGTGGGGAGGCTCTGGCACATCCCCTCTGTGACTATGAGTTTCGGGATATTGCGTTTTGACGTCAGTTCACTTCCTTCCCTCTTTGTAGCCTTGTGCTTTGGAATACCATGACACCAAAACAAGTCACAATTTATGTCCCTGACATGATTCAAGGACAAAGCTAAGCAGGCCAGCTTCCTCCTATGTTTGGGATCTTCCTCAGTAAAGCATGCTCATTTTGTATTGCACTGGCTGAATAGATTACGGTGCGATTCTACATAAATGAACAGCTAGGGGCTACCAGTGAGTCAATGGTCCAGTATCGCAGTCATTTCTACAGATTTGAAGTCAAACACTGATATTAAGAACTTGTTAACTGGGAAGTAGAAATCAGTTTTATGTTGATACTTTTAAAAGCATACTATATAATGTCTTTGAAGCTATTTACAATGTCAACTAATTGTCAAGAAATTCTGTGGATGTCTGTTTGTCTTGCACAGAGCAGCTATGTTCAAATGCATGTTTGTGCAGGGTATACATCTTTTTGTGTCTGTGTTTTTGAGATATGCGTAAATGTGTTCGTGTGTTCCTATCTAGTCTGTGAGTCTGTACTGTGTATGTAGTGTCAAATGAACTTCATCCTGGAGAGGATCTTCTATTGGCTCAGGAAGATGGGTGGTATGAGTTAGCACAAATATCTCCTATAATGCCATCGTACCTTTCCCTAAATGCATTTAGATGCAGTGGTTTTGATGAGAGATGTCCCAAGTAGTCTCAGACATTTGAATACTTGGTTCCCAGTTGGAGGTACAGCCTTGCTAAAGGAAATATGTCATGGGGTGCAGGCTTTGTTATTAAAGGGCCTCCACTACTCCCAGTTTCCTTTTTCTCCTTTATGTTTTCAGTGCACAACACGAGTCCTAAGCTTCCTGCTCCTTTCAAGCCAGCACACCTACTACCTGCTGCCATGCTGTCCCTGTCACTACAATCTCTGACTCTCTGGAGCTGAAAACTAAACTCCTTCTTCTGTAATTTGCCTTGCTCAGGATGTTTTACTACAGCAACAGGAAAGTAAAGGATAATAAGAAAGTGATTAATCTTGCACAGAACACAGAACACAGATCTCTTGAGCTCAGGGTCTCTTCCCACTGCTTCTAAATGGTCTCAGACAAGATCAGAATTCTGGGCACAGCTCCTAGTGTTAGGTTTTATTCTATTCCAGCCCAAGTCTTAACAATTTGTTTTATTTTCTACCAAAGTTCACTCAAGTATTTTTGTGTGGGCAATTAATTCCTTAACCATCTTTCAATGAATGTTTAATAATGAAGATGACCAAAAAGTGAAAATAGATGTCACAATTAACTTCTGCATATTTAGCCAACAGAAATAAAGGCATACACCCCAGAGATGATGGATGAGAAATGGTATGGGCTTCCAATGCATGCAGCAAAACTGACAAGTCATAGAAACATGGAAGTGGAGAAACTTCACTGAGGGAGAACTATATGTTAGCAGATTTTGTGTTTGTGAAATGTACATTACCTGATCAGTGATTGAAAGCATTAAGAATGTGCTCACCTCAGTGCCCATGGGAATCAGGAGTCAGCTGGACCAGAGTCAGCAGGGACCAGGGTACAGCATCAGTCTAAGATCCGGAATTCCTCAAGTGTGGAAGAGTCTACTAACCTCAGAAAATGTGTGCACAAGATTTGTGAATGGTTGTATATAAGTATTTTCAAAAGAAACACAGAGCCCAAGCATGTACTGAGCTTTGGCGGATGCTACATATGCTGACATGTTAGTGGGATGTGAATCAGTGCTTCTTTCCGACAAGTGCTTCCTTCAGACAGCAGGTGGCCAGGTCTGGAGAAGCTAGGAAACAAGGGATTTCAATTCACTTACTTTTTTTTGAAAAGTGCCTTAGTGTCTTTTATTTTTTTTATTGAAAATAGATTTTTTTCATACAATATATAGTTTCATTTCTCCCAACTCCTTCCAGATCTCCTCAATCTCCATGCACTTAAATCCACACCCTTTCTCTCTCTCTCTCTCTCTCTCTCTCTCTCTCTCTCATTAGAAAACAAACAGGCATTAAAAAATGATAAAATAAAAACAAACAAAAAATCATATGACTAAACAGACAAATAGGAATAAAGAGCCAAAGAAAAAGTATAAGAAACACACATAGACTTTGAGACATACACAGTCATACACAGATTAGTATAAACAATACTGTAAACTATAACGTATAAGTCAAAGATCTGAAGGGAAAAAATGCCCAGATAAAACATGAGACAAAACAAAAAAATCTCCCAAAATATCATTGAGTTCACTTTGTGTTGGCCATTTATGTCTGGGCCTGGGGCCTGCCTTAAGTGTGGTTTGTATACCCAGTGACACTGAGAAAATGGAAGATCATCTGTCTTCCACCTGGGAAATGTCATCGTTAGGCTTTCTGTTGCTGTGATAAAACCCTGGCCAAAATCAACTTGGGAAGGGGAGGGTTAATTTCTAAGTAACTGCTCATTGTCTAGGAAAGTCAGGGCTGGAGCTCAAGGCAGCTACCTAGAGGCAGGAACTGAAGCAGAGACCATGGAGAAATGCTGTTGACTGGTTTGCTCTCCAAGGTTTGCTTAGCCTGCCTCCTCATACATCCCAGAAGAGTCTACCCAGGGGTGGCACTTCCCTCAGTGGACTGGGCCACTGTCAGTCATCTGTCAAGAAAATGATCACAGGCCAGTCCGATAGTGGCAGTTCCTCAACGGTGGTTCTGTTCTTTCAGCTTACTCCAGCTTGTGTCAATTTGGCAAGAAACAACAAAGGCATGGGGTTTCCAAAGAGTCATGAGTGAGAGCCAAGTATGGGCAAAGTATACGGATAGAATAACTTTCACACTTCAGGAAGTGTATGAGTCTCATCTTTGACTTTCTGATCTGAGACTCCATTAAAGGAGAAAGAAAGGAGAGGGAGGATAAGGGAAGGGGAAGGGGGAAGAAGAGGAAGAAAGGGTTCACATACAATTTTGTAGATATTTGAGGGGAAAACAACATATTCATTCTCCTAGAAAACTTAATTTCCTTTCCCTTCCTTCCTTTCTTCCTTCCTTCCTTCCTTCCTTCCTTCCTTCCTTCCTTCCTTCCTTCTTTTCTTTTTTTCATTGTGTGTGTGCATGGTTATCATGTGTGTGTGTGTGTGTGTGTGTGTGTGTGTGCATGTGCATACATGTGTGTGAATGTATGTATTCATGTTTGTGTGCATGTGCTTGTACATGTGTGAATGTATGCACCCATGTGCACACCAAAATGTACCTGTGCCTGTAAAGGAAAGAGATTGATAGGGGTTATCTTCCTTAATTGCTCCCCACCTGATTTTTTTTGAGAGAAAGAGATTTCTCACTGAATCAGAAGCTCACTAACTTGAGGTACCAAAGCACAAGGACCTGCCTGTCACTGCCTTCCCAGTGCTTGGATTACAAGTATATGCTACCACACCTAACTTTCATGGGCGCTCCGGTTCCAAACTAAGGTTCCTTTGCTTGTGTGCAAGAACTTGACTGACTAAGTCATCTCTCTAGGACCATATTTTCTCTCTACTCCCATATTCCACTACTCGCGTGAATAGGCTGGGTCTGCTCCAGGCCACTCTATTGTATGAAACAGTCACTGTCAGACTTTACACAACCTTGAATATTCCATTTTACAAAGCAATAATCATGACTAGAGTTACTCCATATTGAGTATCAGTGCCAAGAAAGAATGACTCTACCCTTGTTTGCTTGAGTAGACAATCAACAGGAGACACAAACTGATAATTTTTTTATGATCAATAAACAATGACACCAGAAAATGCATTAAATCATAGCATAAACACCAGCTACATGAGCTTACCAAGCATGGCAAATGGAACCCCCTCTTCTGGGATTATACAAGAAGAGGCATCCCCAATACTGAGATGTGGCAGGCATACTGACCACTCACCCTTCACTCTATTGAGCCTCACATAGGAAAATTGCCAAAGCAAGGACCCCTGCCTCTGTCCCTGGGTTCCAGCTTAAGTACACTTTCTCCTGCCTACTTCAAACCAATCCTTTAGTGGTTTGCTCCAGACCTGCATTTGATAGCTGAACAGTGATTCTCCTGAAACTCATATGACATCTCATGCACAGATCTGGTCCTCTACAGATGTTTGTATCTGGATCAGATCTGTGCATCTTCAGGGCAGTTTCTTTGAACTCTATGGTTTCTTTAACAATTTCTGAGCCATTCTGTAGCCCAGAATGTGTGAAGAATTATCATGTGATCTAAGAGGAAACACTGGAGATTAAGAACAGAATAAAAGAACCAGCTAGTTATGAAGCCAAATCATGAGTACTCAGCTAATGAAACTGACATAATCTTGACTTAACTGTTATGCTATGAATTGAATTCTTATATTGTGGAAAGACATAAATGCATCTCATCTGTCCATGTTTCTGACATAACATAGATGGGGTTAGTACCTTCTCAGTGGGGTCTGCAGTGAGCCCGCCTTCAACGACAGATCACTTCCCCCTGGAACCTAGAAATACCTCCTTTTTCTGTGAGTGCTGGAAAGGCACTGCTGGAGAGGTAGGGGTATTGTTGGCTGGGGCAGTGAAGTACTGTTGAGGAAGTGGGGTACAGTTGGGGAGTTGAGGCACCGTTGAGGAAGTGAGGTGTTTTGGGGGAAGTAATGTTGAAGAGGTGAGGCACAGTTGTAGAGATGGGAATATTGTTGGGGAAGAGGAGAGCTGTTGGGAAGATTTGGGGTGCTTTTGGGGAGGTGGAAGCATTGTTGGAAGGGTGGAGAACTGTAGGAAAGGGGCCATTGTAGGGAAGGAGTGGGGCACAGAAGGGGAACCTGTTGGGAAGGTGTGGGGATACTACTGTGAAGGTACAAACCCAGGGAATCCAATTTTACTTTAACAGACCTCAGAGCCGTGTGTGTCTTGATGATCTGAGGCACAACTGCTCTGTGAAAGGTCAACCAGGTGGACCGAAGGGAGGGATTATTTCAAACTACACTGTTCTCTGCCATGTGTCAAGCCTGTTGTCTGTCTTTATCCAAAGTCCTAAGAGAGAGTTCGGTGGCTGGATCATTCCATTCTTCAACTATCCACCCACAAACAGCTGATTGGCAGCTTTCTTCGAAGTGACCCTGACAATGATTTTGTGTGGCTTTTCCTAGTGAGCCTTAAACAAACATCTATTTACCCCTAAAAGGGCACCAAGCACAGATCAAAGAAACAATTCACACAGTCCGAGCATAGAGAACCAGTGAGTGTGATGGGGTTACTCACCGGGATGTGGGTAACTCAAAGGCAGCTGTGCTGTCTGAAAGCCCCCCAAATGCCCACTCCCAGAGTGAGTGCATCCCTGGAGCTCTTGTGTGACTGGCAGGCACCTCAGCCAGTCTCGTCTCTAGAGCAACAACTGCTTCCACAACCCACAATGTAAGTCTCAGGACTTTCTCATGGCATGTTTCCTATCGGGATTTTAGTGAGCCTCCTCCCCAATGACAGAATGTGTCTGTTTGGAGGAAAATGCTACACCATGACTGTGAATATATCACAGAAAACAGCAACTCCTTTTCAGACTGAGGAATTCGGAAGTTACGAACTTAGGGTGGAGGACTTGAGAGGAGGGAGGAAGGAAGCTTACGTAGCTCACTCGTGGGTGTCTGTGCTTCTCTGCCCAGGGTGGAGGTGGTTCTTGCTCCACTAGCCATTGGCTGGCACAAGCTTTTGCCATATTAAGTGGCATCTCCCAGCCCCACCCAGTCATAAGAACCAAGTGCATTTGAGTTTGGCTTCCTCAGACACTGGCTGCAGGAGGAGGCAGCCTCAAGTCTGTCCGCGTCAACCGTGAAGGAGCACGAAGTTTCCTCGGGATCATCCAGGGAAAACTGGAAAGTACTCACAACTTATTCTCAGCATTTTCAACTCACGAGGCTTCTGGGAAGAAATATTAACCATGAAATTTGAATTGCTCTGGAGCCTCACAAAAGTGAAAAAAATTTCTATTGAGTAAAATCAGTGCCCTTGATGATCCAGCCACACAGATGTTGCCGGCAAAAGGCTCTCCAGCGGCGCTTTACTGTCAGGGAGGAGCCGAGGAGGGTGACTGATATGGCAACCTTCCCAGGAGTACCTAGAAAGAGGTCCACAATGCGGGCTCAAGCCAATACCAAGCTTTGCGCAGCAATCCTTCATCCGCTGCCCATGAACTAAAAAAGAGGTGATAACAGAGCTTCTTCAGTGTAACTGAATAAAGTGCCTTCAAACTTGGAAGTACATCAGCACCCTGACCTGCTACAGAAACTTCATTTTGGTATCTCTTCCTTATCCCACCTCCTCCCCTTCCCTCTTTCGTTCTTTCGTTCACCCCCTCTCTCTCGCTCCCTCTCCTCTTCCCTCTTCCCTCCCTCCCTCTCTCTCTTTTTCTCTCTCTTCACTACTTAGTGCAGAGATCAATACACCTCTGCAAAGACCAGGAGGAAGACAGAAGCAGCTGCACCACCCTGGTCCAGAGCCTGTAATCCTGATGAATAATGTTGCTGTCATAACAGCAGGGATAATTTAATGCTGGCACTTAGCAGCATGATAAATAGCTTGTCAGATGCAGGCAGCAACAGAGTCGAGAGAACTGCCCATGACAAGTTCTGAAATATTAATCTTTGGTTAGACGGAGGCTGTGGCAGAGGGAGAGGCCAGGAAAGTGGCCAGGAGAAGGGGCCAGCCACATACAAATGCGAGGGAATTTCAAGGCAAAGAGTTTTCGGTTTTGATTGAAAACATTTTATCTGAGGAGGGATGTCTTAAGGGTTAGAATATCTTCCGCTCTAGAGACTATGGCAGAAGTTTTTCAGGTGTTACCATGTAGGGCATGAGACTTGGCCTGCATTTCCTCTGTTCTGACCCTCAAATGTTTTCATTATTAAAAGTTTATTTAAGGGACCCTATTCAGAGGGGAGCTATCTGGGGTGAAATGCAGTTAAAAACAACACATGTATGGTTCTGCTTTCCTACCAAAGGCTTTGAAATGAACAGTGAGAGCACTTACCACAAACACTGAAACAGGTGCTACACACGTCTTACATGGAGGGGGAGGGCAAAGAACACATGTCCCCACACACTATTCTTTCCTTGTGTCTGTCTTATATACTTGTCCATCCTTCACAAAGAGATTCAAAAATATTAAAAAGTTAAAACAAAGAAATAAATTTTCGGAAAAAAGAGTTGACCGTCTCAGAAGGGCAGTTAAGTTTGCCAGGGGCTACAGAGACAGAAAAAACTTCTGATAAGGATGGGGTGGTGTGTGTGTGTGTGTGTGTGTGTGTGTGTGTGTGTGTGTGTGTGTGTAAAACCTCTGCACCAGATGGGCTTCCCAGGAGCTTCATCTCTGAGCCACATACACATCTGCTGGGCCAGGGGTTCAGAGATCCTCTGTTTAAGGTAGAGTTAGTTGTGAATCCCCCCCCCCAATTGTTCCAGAAACGCCCTCCGCTTCGTGTAAGAGACGACCACATACTCTGATCTTCTTGGGGAACGTACTTAAAGAAAGAGCAGATGTACTGTGCTAGTTCTGGAGAGTCTGGCCAGGAACAGAGAAGGGTGCTTTCTTCCCCTGTCCTGGTGCCTTTCCCGTGGCAGCAGGAACTTTCCCACAGAGCAAACCACAGCAAAGCCAGGAGAGCCACTCCTGCGATCTAGCCCGCTGCCTGGATGTGAGCTGCCGTCCACCCCTGTACTATGCTCCTTTATTCTACTTTAATTTCACAGCGTCAGAGGAGATGGAAGTACAATTTTGTACTACTGGCTAATTATCCACACCCTCTCAGAATTTCACATGGAATTCACCTCTTCCTACTTAGCACTTATTTAATTCTACCACCAATTATCTTCGTGCTGAATGGACTCCCAAGATAGCAATTTCTCAAAATGACTGACAGGATACTGTTTCTACAAGTGCCAATTGACCCAGGTGGCTTCGAGGAGTGTGCATGGAGGGTCCTGGGAGGACTCTGAGTGGTAAATGGTCGTGTTGGGCAGTGTGGAGGGAGTCAGAGGATTCCTGGCCAGTCCTTGCACATCTCCAGCTCATGTTGTCCGGGCAGTAGTATAGCAACAGCACTAAGGGTGCAAGGTGAAGGTGTGAGGCTCCATAACTCTTTGGTCTCCCAGAGAGAGTTCCTCAAATCACCACCCAAGAAGACAGATCCCCATGACAAATGACAGCTCCTTCATGCCTGGGGGTGTTTAATAAACGGGAGGGGTGTCCAGCAGAGCCACTGTGAAATGTTTCATCTGAACAAAAGTAAACCCTTCAGAAGGCATTAAACATGTCCAGGGACTCAATTACAAAATGTGCAGTGACTCTAAGGTCTAGTGACAATGATGGGATCTGAAGATTTAAATTTTACTTGTAAGACTTAAAAACTGACCCAAATCTCTAGTTCATATCTTCAAGTATTACGCAAATATCAATGTGCATGCATGCACACCTGTGTCACCAGGGACTTGAAGTCTACCCTGGAAATGAACACATAACCGAAAGAGTTTTAGATTTTGGCCCACTCTGCTGGAGACAATGGATGCATTTGATACAACGTCTGTTTTAGAATCTTTCTCACGCAGCACGGGGTGATGTTAGGTGTCGATTGGGGGCGGGGGAATCAACATAGCAACTTTTGTTCAGCTCACTGGTGTCCACCCCAAATGTAAGTTTGGGGGTTTATAGACAGCACCCAGCAAGGCCGGGAGTAGCAGAATTATTCAGAGAAGTTCATACCTAAACCCGTCGTGCCTCCTTTGCTAAGTTCCATAGCTCTTGTGGATATGGGCGTCTTTTGAAGCCAGAAGCTGATAAAGCGAATGAAAAATGAGACGGTGGTATCGACTGTCAAATGATTTCATTGCAGGGGAAGATGAGATTCGTGGCAAGGAAACCAGGTCCCAAATCACCCATTCAGATGATATTAATTGTTCTTGATCGGGGAAGCTGGCACAAATAATTCTGTCAAAAGATTTACTGTGCAACATTCGATGCTATTTACTGATAAATGATGGGGCACTTCATTAGCTAATGTTGAAAAATCAGGGGAGACATAACAGAATTATTAGGGCTTGTATAGAAATCCTATTCTATAATGAGTTATTACTTTAAAATAACAGCAGCAATATGTTACAATTAAGCACCCTAGAAGGGAGCTTTCCACAAGAAAGGTGTCGACGTTTGAGTGATCCCCGAACCGCAGCCCTTACAAATGAATCCCACCACCTGCCATTCATCAAAACTCCATCCGCATTAACTAATTAAAGAACTGAACAAAGTTTGCATGGGCAGCCTCACTTTGAGTTCCAGGGAGTCAGAACCCAGAGCAGCATGGCCAACGAATGTCTGCTCAGCTGCCCTCATTTGGTTTCTTGAACTTCACTCATGCCAGTGGCTGTCTGCGTCCTGCGGCTTGTTCAGTTTGAGGTTCACGAATGCCATGAGGTGAACCTCTGCCCAGCACCCTGAACACACAGGGCACCCTCCGGGTTCCACTCTGATCCCCTTTAACAATGATTGGGCTGAATGCAATATGACTAGGGGTCTCTCTGCAAGACCTTAGCTGCTCTGCATCAGTTGGCTTATTTCAATGTCATTTTGTTTTTGGTTATTCCTTTGAATCACAAAACAAAACAAAGAAGCACACTGTAGGACTGTTACTGCCCCATTTTGGGCAGCTCAAAGGGGCTCAACACTCTCTTCTAGCCTCTAGAAGCACCTTCACACTCATGATGTGCACACACACAAATAAATACAAAATAAAAATAAAAAATATGAGAGAGTTAGACTAAAGCCTGTTAGGAAATACCCATCTAATCCCCAGGCACAGAAAAGGAGGGGTGGGTGTCTCCTCTATGGGATTGTACTGTGCCCTTGATATATAAGCTGTATCCCCAGCCTTAGAGGTTTGAGTTTAGTGGGTGCTTGCCGAAGCTCAGCCCAATCACACCAATTGAGCCTGGTTATTATGCCCAGAAATCAGTCACAGAGATTATCCTGAGTAACATAAGAAAGGGCATCAGACTCAGGGGTATGATGCTCACCTCTTAGTGTCCATAGCCAGTGAGAGGCAAAAATGTCAGGAGCACCTGCAGAGATGCAGCCTCAGGCCTGGGTTGTTTGCTTGGATGAACACTGCTCTCACATACTCAGCATTGCTATTTATCCCAGGATTCAGTGAAGTTGCTGTTAGGGGCCTTACATTGGCTATGCAAGCAGCAGGATTGGAATTCGCAGGAAGTAGCAATGGCCTCTCTCCTTCTGTCTGTCCTCTGAGTATGAAGGCAGCCACCAGCACAGAGCACACTTCCTGGCCTTCACAAGAATTCAGGGAAAGGACAAAGGTGGCTTTTGGAAGATAGCTACATTCTTGGCTGGTTGGCATATAAATGATGTGACAAGGATGGCGTGTTTGTCCCTGGTTAGTGAGATTGGAGCTTGCGTGGAGACATTTAAATTAACTCGATATCCAACACCCTTATCTTCAAATGGCTAGGAATAGGGGAGTTTTATGATTTATTACTGAATGCCATAAAAGTCTCTTAGTGGCTGAATGTAGCCCTAACCAGATTGCTCAACCTTGTCTTTCCAGTTGCTCTCTACACACTTTGGAAAGGGAGACACTCATAGTTGGCATGTGTTCACTGAGGCCTTGAACTCAGCACAGATGACTTCCTTATTTATTTGGCGTGAATAATAGAAAGATGATAAGGACTCTTTACATAATATAGTCATTAGAAACTAAAAACCATAGGAGTAGAGAGATAGCTCACTCAATATAGTCCTTGCCCTCCAAGCATGAGGATTTGAGTTGTGTCCCTAGCATGCCCAGCCCAGCCAGTGTGGAGGCACACCTGTAATCACAGCGCTAGGGGGTAGAGACAGGTAGGGACTAACAAGCCAGTGTAACTGAATTTGTGAGCTCCAGATTCAGTGAGACCCTATCTCAAAAAGATAAGGTGAAGAGCAATAGGGGAAGGTAGCCAGGGATGTTGTCCTCCACATACGTATGTATATACATAGTAGCGTGTGCATGCACACACAAACACACACACACACACACACACACACACACACACACACACACACACACAGTCACCACTTGTAAATTACTTACCTACTTACTTACTTTCCTACTTACTTACTTATTAGAAAGAGTAACAGAAAATAAAGTTTCCGGGGCTGGGAAGATGGCTCAGATGATAAAGTGCTTCTCATGCAAGTATAAGGACCCGAGTTCAGGTCTCCGGCCCCCACGTAGGAAGCCCGGGGTAGAGGCCCATGCCTGCAACCCAGCAGTGGGTGTACTGTGTCAAGAGGATCCCAGAGGCCCACTGACCAGCTCACGGCCTGAAATGACAAGCTCCAGTTTCCATGAGATCACGAAAGGGGAGAGAAGATACTGAAGAAGACAGCAGCACCGACCCCTGGTCTCCACAGGGGCGCCCGTGGACACAGCCCCCTGTACATACTTACATATACACACACATGTACGCACACACAAAAGAAGACAGAAGTTCCCAAAACGGTGTCTTACGCCCCAGTGCAGTGTGTGGGAGGTGGAACACATGACTCCATCCAGCTTGTCTTCCGACTGGACAGTCAAGTAAAGTGGCAGGACTTCCATTCTTTTGCCTTTTCCGTGGGTCCCAGAACTTCACTCCCTTCTCTTGTTAACTATTTCCTGTACAAGTTGCCGAAGAGTGTATTGAATCTTGGCTAATTTAGGAAAACAACTAATAACACATACGGTATC